>NW_026896985.1:0-266008 GCF_033153095.1 Gastrolobium bilobum
CGGGAGTACATAATTAAAACACGATTGCAGGAATTCGTATAATATAAGAAACACATTTCCCATATATATAGGTTTCGATTTTTCTGCAGTTACTGCAGATAAGTTATCTGCAGTAAGCCCAATATGAAGTTGTTTTGGGGGGAAATCATGGTGTTTTTGTAATTTTAATTTATTTCAGGGTTATTATAGTTTTTATAATTATAATTTTTCAATATTTCAATCCCAAAACGATGTCGTTTTGGAGTAAATGCAGATAACTTATCTGCAGTAATTGCAGAAATATTTCTCTGATATATATGTATATAGTAAAATCATTTCTGCAGCTGCTTTATGTACAGAAACGACAGGTGTATGGTTATGATTCCCTACATTTAATGCTTTCATCCTTTATATGGTTACTAGTGTATTACCCGTGCTGATGTTACAAATTTATATTTATAAAAATTAAAATCAGATTTAGGAATTTAATTATAAAGGAAGAAGGATGAAATTTAAATTTAATTATAAGAATGTGTTGGCAGGCGGGTCGTTCAGGCCCTCCGGGACAAGCCCAGTTTTAACATTTAACTATCAGAATTTTATGTAAATAATTATGTTTTTGCAAGGATTGGTGTCCTTAGTATTTTGAATTTTACAAATATGCATTTACAAAATTTGAAATCAGATTTATGAATTTAATTATAAAAGAAGAAGTATGAAATTTTAATTTAATTATAAAAATAAGTTAGTGGGCCGGCCCTCCAGGCAGAGCCCAGTTTGCCACCTCTAACTATCAGCATGTAATAGGTTTTTGTACTTATCTACACAAAAAGGTCCTTATAGTTGCATTGAGATTTTTTATATTTTATCTCAGAGATGGACTTTCATTTATTACACTCAGATTTACAAAATAATAATAAATAATTATTTTTTGCAAGGATTTGTATCATTAGTATTTGAAATTTTACAAATTTATATTTACAAAAATTAAAATCAGATTTAGGAATTTAATTATAAAAGAAGAATAGTTGAATTTTAGTTTAATTATACAAATATGTTAGTGGGCTGGCCCTCTGGGCCGAACCCAGTTTGTCACCTCTAACTATCAGCATGTAATATGTTTTTATATTTATCCAAAAAAAAGGGCTCTTATAGTTGCGTCTAGGTTTTTATATTTATCTCAGAGATGAACTTTCTTTTATTACAATCAGATTTAGTAATTTAATTATAAAAGAAGAAGGATAAAATTTTTCAGTTGAATTATAAAAATATATTAGCGGGATGGCCCTCCGGGCCGAGCCCAGTTTCCCACCTCTAACTGTCAGCATTTTATATAAATAAGTTCTTTTTTGCAAGGATTAGTGTCGTTAGTCTTTGGAATTTCACAAATTTGTATTTATAAAAATTGAAATCAGATTTAGTAATTTAATTATAAAAGAAGAAAGATAAAATTTCAATTTAATTAAAAAAATATATTGGCGGGCCGGTTCTCCGGGCCGAGCCCAGTTTTCCACCTGTAACTGTCAGCATTTTATATAAATAACTATTTTTTGCAAGTATTTGTGTTAATTACACTCTTGCAATAAAAAAATGAAAGTTTAATTTCTTTCCTATGTACTAAATTAAAATTTTCATTTTATAGTTCTTAAATTTTAATAAATATTTTTTACAGAATCAGACGTCATTTTTTATTTAAATTTAAAATTTAAAACTTTTTATATTACTTATACATATTTTTTTATATAATTTTTTTCTATTTTAATTTATGATTTTTAGATATTTTTTTAATTGGTTATACATGTATATTTAAAAATTTTATGTTAAATATTTTTTTAAAACATACATGTATATTATTTTAATTGGTCATACATGTATATTTAAAATTTTTATGTTAAAATTTTAATTTATTTTTTGTAAAGTATAAATTATGCCATTTCTTGTTTTTTCTTTTAAATTTGAAATTTTAAATAATTTTTATCGACTATAAATGTTTTTTTATAATTTTAAATATTTTATTGTTTAATCTATAATTTTATATTAAATTCAAATTTATTATATATATCTTTTTCCACTGTATAAATATTAAATGCTGAACTCTTTTTCCATATATCAAGTTCACATAATTTTTCATTTAATTTATTTTCAAATTTCAAATTTTTTTTACAATATAGATAATTTTGTTATTTTACAATTTTCTTATTTTTTTGTTTTTTTATCCAGCATTAATAGGGCTAACAATTATCCATGCAAAAAATAGTGGGATATACAACAAAAGAAAAGTAGAGGTCTTTTTACTCATAATATACAACAAAAGAAAAGTAGTACGACATTAAATGAGTTGTCTACCACAAAAAATGTTGTAAAAGTTTTCCCATCATTACAAAGTTAAAAATTCAAATCCAAAATTCAAATTTAAACATAAATTCAAAATTTAAAAGGATTGAGTTATTATTAATTTGGAAATTCCAATGTAGTATGCAGTGAGACATTGAATGAGTTGTCTGCCACAAAAAAATTGTTAACATAATTTTTCATTTAATTTATTTCCAAATTTTAAATTTTTTTTACAATATAAATATTTTGTTATTTTACAATATTTTTTTTAAATGTGTTGTCTGCTACAATAAATGATTAACTTAATTTTTCATTGAATTTTTATTTCGATTTTTTAAAAAAATTATTTTCTATTTAATTTTTTTTTTGGTATCCTTATTTAATTTTTTTATTTCCAAATCCTTTCCCATCATTCCAATTTAAAATTAAAATTCAAAATTTGAAATCAATTCAGAATTCGAATTTCAAAAGAGTGAGCAATTCCAATGTAGAAAGCATTTAAAAGAGCTGAGTAATTCCAATGTACAAATCAGTGGGACATTGAATGAGTTGCCTGCCACCATAAATGATTAACTTAATTTTCTATTGATTTTTTATTTCGATTTTTAAAAGAAATTATTATTTATTTAATTTTTTATTTCCAAATCCTTTCCCACCATTACAATTTGAAATTTAAAATTGAAATCCAAAATTTGAAATCAATTCAGAATTCGAACTTCAAAAGAGTGAGCAATTCCAATGTAGAAAGCATTTAAAAGAGCTGAGTAATATCAATGTACAAATCAGTGGGACATTGAATGAGTTGTCTGCCACCATAAATGATTAACTTAATTTCCCATTGATTTTTTTTTCGATTTTTATAAGAAATTATTATTTATTTAATTTTTTATTTTGATTTTTAAAAGAAATTATTATTTATTTAATTTTTTATTTCCAAATCCTTTCCCACCATTACAATTTGAAATTTAAAATTGAAATTCAAAATTTGAAAGCAATTCAGAATTCGAATTTCAAAAGAGGGAGCAATTCCAATGTAGAAAGCTTTTAAAAGAGCTGAGTAATTCCAAAGTACAAATCAGTAGGACATTGAATGAGTTGTTTGCCACCATAATTGATGAACTTAATTGTCCATTGTTTTTTTATTTCGTTTTTTAAAAGAAATTACTATTTATTTAATTTTTTATTTCCAAATCATTTCCCACCATTACAACAGAATAGAGAAGTAACTTGAGAAAAGTAAACAATCAGAAAGGAAAAAGATTGATAGAAACGGAAAGACAAATCAAAGAATTAAGAATATAGGTAGATCACCAAATTTGCATGACAAACGATTACATTTGAAGCACTATGCTGCAGGAAAACAGATTCAGAATTTAAACCATATGCCTCCCGATTAAAGCCATAAAATTAAAAAAATACAGATCAACTCATTGAAGAAAATTAAATAATCCTGAGCTGTTAGCAGTTTTGATTCCCTATATCAAGAAATAATCTTGAGCTGTTAGCTGTTTTTATTCGCTGTATCAAGAAAGGAAGAAATTTGATGAACATTTGGGTCGACCAGAGACTTAAGGAATGCTGTGATTATTTCACTTGCTGATACAAATTTTATAAAATACACCTCTCCGTCACATTTTTTTTTGGAACTGCAAAGATCATTTGACAGTAGCATGGATCCTTCCACCCTACAAAAAAAGTGAAAGCCAAAATTCAAACAACGAAAACAAAAATCATAACAACAGACACAGAAATTTGAAATCACAACAAAGACGAAATCACAACAGATTAGTAAAAAAATCAAATGAGAGTTTATTGGCATGTCATTATCTGTTAACTGCTTAAGGGAGAGAGAGAATCCTTTAATCCATCTTAATTCCTTGCACAATGTGATAAAGTCTCCCCACTTCATGTGGCAACGTCTAATGAATCGAAGGATCTGTTCAGTCGTGAACATAGACATTCCTTCCAGGTATTCTCCATTAACACCATTTTCTTTAAAAATTTGCCGGTAATTAACAAAATTTATAGTCTCCAGCCAAAAGCCAACATCCTGATAAAATACACAAAAGATGAGCGAGAGCACTGCTGTTAGTTTATATTCTCAGTTACATTTGAAGATGCATCATATGTCTGTATAACAGCACCCAAAGAAGAAGAAGCAGTTAGAAGGTTATATTCACCGAGATTAGATCCTCATCAAACAGCTCTTATGTAATATATACAGTTCACATTACAGTCAATAACATAAATGAATTAAAAAAAGATGTAGAAGCATTTTAGAGCTTAATACATTATATCAATCATTTATAACAGTGCATCCATTATCCTTCCACCCTAT
This sequence comes from Gastrolobium bilobum, assembly GCF_033153095.1. Taxonomy (NCBI): domain Eukaryota; kingdom Viridiplantae; phylum Streptophyta; class Magnoliopsida; order Fabales; family Fabaceae; genus Gastrolobium; species Gastrolobium bilobum. The sequence goes on from NW_026896985.1 coordinate 4,652, forward strand.
AAAAAAAGTGAAAGCCAAAATTGAAACAACGAAAACGAAAATCATAACAACAGACACAGAGACGGAAACATGCTACGACAACAGAGACGAAGTGACACTAGATTATAAAGAACAAAGGAAGAACAACCAGCACTACTCGTTCATCCAACAGAACCATCTCAACATTGTCGTCAAAATCCCTACGTTAAAAATTAGGAACCTTCTAAGATCGAACCACCTTAACCTTAATCCTCCAGTCCTCCTTGGTAGGATTAAGATCCTTTATAAAATCATAGGTTGAAAACATTTCGTAGGGGAGAATGAAAAAGGAAGTAAAGAAAGTACCGATTCCTCTAAAAGAAACAATCAGCAAAAATGGAATACCGGAGGGAAGAACAAAATTTCTATTCCCACGTTCCTTCTTATAGACCCAAGCAACAAAAGAAAAGTAGTCAGAGATTAAATGAGAGTTGTCTTACCTATGTGTAAATTTTGAAAATAAGTAATTTTATAACCCTGAGTTAATGGTATTGCCTAGAGGGATTGTAATGAATAAGTTTTATGCTTCATATAACACCTCGTATTTCGAAAACGTATAAATATATGTAAATAATGTGGATTAAGGATAGGATTAGTGAAAATCCTGAATTAGAGGTCAAAATGCATAAGAAGGATAAAATGGTAATTTACCAAACATGTAACCCTAGACTGCTAGACACGAAAAAATTGAATAGAAGGTTTCAAATGGTAAAAATAATGCCGGAAATAGATTTAGAACGAAAAATCGAGTGAATAGGCAAGTTTCGGAAAAATTGATGAATAATGATTTTACCGGTGTAAAATACTGCGGTATAATTGTACTGATAAGCGCGAAAATATGATCAGTATTTCTAGGAAGTAAAAAGATGACGTGGACAAGAAAAATATGTAGGTTATGAATTTGTGGGTTAAAATGGATGATTGAAGAAAGTTAAGTGACATGTGGGACCCACTTAAGTGACTTAAGTGGATTAATAGGCTCATTGTGACAAAAATCAGAACACTCTCTCTACTGCTTTCTTCTTCCTCACGCGGCCTACATCATTGGTTAGGGTGGTTTGAGCTTTTCAATTGCAACTTTTAGTTAGAGCCATTTTTGAGAGAAACTTTCAACTACAAAGTTGTTCCCATTGAGTTTGTGAGTGACTTTCATGTGGAGTGCATTTTGTGGGGATCATTGTGTGAGGAGAAATCATCCCATTTCATCCACGACAATTTATGAAATTTGGGAAATTTTGGTGCTTTCTTGTGTTGATTGGTTGGTTGGAACTCATTTCCTTGGACCCTAGGAAGCTATTGGTGGTAAGTTTTCACACTCTTATCGAGAGTTTTTCACGAGATCATAAAATGGTGAGGGTTTTTAATTATGTATGTTGGGTTATGGTAGTTAGGAGCATTAAATGGTATGTTTCCTTTGGAATTAAATGCTTAGAATGATAAATGATGATGATTGATGCAATAAAAATTATTGTGATTTGGAAATTGTAACTTAGAAAATTTTGTGATGAGATTTCAATACTTTGTGAATTGGTATGATGATAGGATTGAATAATTGAGTTATAGAGCATTGGTATGAGTTAATAATAGGATTATATGATGTGTGTGAGGGTTGAATTGAATTGAAAGCCTTGGAGTATAATGGCATGAAGAATTCGACCATATGGAAAGAAATAAGGAAAATGATGTGAAAATGTGGTACAACCAATGAGTGATGCCTGGTGCATAAATGGTGAGTTAGTTTAATGACTAAAATGGTTGAGGTAATTGAATTAAATGTAGGTTGGCCATTAGGCCTAAGTGGTTATGTTGAGAATTATTGTTTTGACATGTATTGGTTATATGCAAGTGTTGATGGTATGGATTAATTGATGAATATAGGTTGCACTCACGGATTCAATAGAAGTGGACTAATCTTGGAGCTTACGTGGAAGAGCATTTCTTGTGGAGTTGAGGTAAACTCTTGGTACTTGGGTTTTATCCCTTGTGTGTTCCGCCACACCTAGTGGAAGGTCGTGGTTTGGATTTGTGCTCTTTGACGTTGTATGAATTGTAGTTCATGCATTATTGCTTGCTTGTGTGACATGCTTGGAGCATGTTGTGTGACATGTCTGTGATCTCTGGCCAATAGATGTGTGTGGTTTGGAATTTCGCTTGAGATATCCCTTTGGGGGATTCTGGTCGGGTTTTGCCGTGGGGCCGTCTCTGGGAGCGGTACTAGGATGATCCAAACGTGGGACTTCCGCTGGATATGGCTCATGAGGAGTTCCAGTTTGATTTTTCCATGGGGTTGTCTCATCCATGAGAGAGGCACCAGGAAGCTTCCCGGGAGTTATATGATGGGGTCTTTGAACGTAATCCTTCTATGGATGTTCTTGGATGTGACCCAGTGTTGTATGATATTTGTATGTTATGCATTTCATATTATGATCATTGTATGCACATTGAGTGAGCCATGGGATGGAGTGATCCTCTAGTACCCTTGGTTTACAGAGATATATTTGTATATCTCACCCCGCGTTTGGGGACATCGTTTCCGGTCATAGTAAGCATGGAGGACCATCAGGCAAGAGGCCTGTGTAGAGGAGGATTGGATCATGGTGTTCATATGGAGATCATAGCATTTTGGAGGATTTTATTTGATGAACATAGCATAGTATTTAGCATTTTGGGACTTAGATCATGAACATATTTTGCCATGCTTTTGTGGTGTTCATGATTAGATTCTAAGTCTTTTGTAAATTATTCACATTTCATACCTATTGTTATATTGACATCTTAGTGAGCATGAGATTTGTCCATGGCCACATATATTGTACTTAAAGGCATTTGGAAACTTGTGTTGTAAATAGACCATTTGATGTTTAAAATGGCTATGGTATTGGGAACCATTGTAATTGACATATTGGATAATGAATATACATGATGGAAGAGCCTAGAGCCTACATTAGTTCTTGTGTAAGTTCTATATTTAGTAGTAAAGTGTCAAGGGTAGAATACATAACCCATTTTGTGTTTTAAAAGCTGTCATATGTCATTTTACAGTACGGTAATCGATTACTTTTCTTTGGTAATCAATTACCTGAAACAGGGGACGCAAGATTTGAGCCACTGTGATCAAAGTAATCGATTACCTGAGCATAGGTAATCGATTACCTAGTTCAGTAATCGATTACCTTTGTCAAGGTAATCGATTAAACAAAATAGAGGAGCCCAAATTGAGCTACTGCCTCATTCTAGAACTTTTGGTAATCGATTACCTCAAGAAGGGTAATCAATTAACACTGTGTAATTTTTGAAAATAAGTGTTTTTATAACCTAGAGTTCATGGCATTGCTTGGAGGAGTTATAATAAATAAGTTTTATGCTTCCGCGATTTTTGCATTTACAATTACAGTGTTGTCTTTAATTGATTACGGAAATGGTTAATGTGTTAAGGATAAGAATTCAATAAAAGAAAAAATTTACCCGTAATTTAATTAACTCATTTATTGTGATTGTAACTGCGCTTAATACCATATGCAATGATAACATTACCAGTACGTAACAGGATGTTACACTTCCGCGAGTTTTGCATTTACGGTGTTATTTTTAATTGATTACGGAAATGGTTAATGTTTAAAGATAAGGATGTAATAAAAGAAAAAGTTTACCCGTAATCTAATTAATTCAATTACTGTGATTGTAATTGCGCTTAATACCATATGCAATGATAACATTACCGGTACGTAACGGGCTGTTACACTTCCAATGACAAAAGTATAGGCCCTGAGGTATTGTTCTAATGTCTTGTTCACTCGTTTTGTTTGGCCATCGGTCTGTGGGTGATAAGCGGAGCTGTGTTTCTTGGACTTGAAACAAAGATTTTCAGAAGTCACTGACGAAAATCGAGTCGCGATCAGTGATAATGGACTTTGGTGGTCCATGAAGCTTCCCGACATTATCTTATAAGGCTTGTGCAACCTTGGAAGCTGTGTAACAACCTGGATGCTGAATAAAGTGTGCACCTTTAGTCAAGTGTTCCACCACAACTAAAATGATAGAGAATCCTTGGACTAGTAGAAAATATGTTATAAAATCCATTGACAACTCCGACAAGATTTCTTTAGGTGGTTCCAATGGCTACAGCAACCCATAAGGTGAATGTTTAATTGGCTTAACTCGTTGGCATAACACACAATATTTTACAAACTCATGTACATCATTTCTAACTGTTTTCCATGTGTAAAATGTTCACAACAAGACAAGGTGCGACAGACATTGGCATGACCTCCAATTGGGGCAGAATGGAACTTTTCCAACAGGTTGGAAATCAAGGAAGACTTTGTAGGATTGAAAGTGCAACCATGGTGAAGCATCAACCTATTTTTGATATCCAAATTCCCATTCTTTCCTTTGGATGACTGTTTCCCCTCATTATTATAGCTAAATATGTTTACTCTTGTAATTCCTTATGTAAAACTGATAAATAATGAGATTGCGGCACAGATAGGGACGCTAGGTTAGCGATTGGAGACCAAATATCCCCTTGAAGTTACCTTGATAATTTGTCAGCAGCTTTGCTCGATTTAAAAGTAATCGTATAATTATAACCCAACAGTTTTGCCAGAAACTGCTCTTGTTCTGGCATTTGGAACACTTGAGACATTAGGTGGTGCAAGCTCTTATGATCCATTCTGATGATGAAATTGGATCCTAAGAGCTATTGTCGCCATTTGCCTACCACCAAAAAAATGGCATACATCTCCTGAATGTATGTGGATTAGTGTTGCATGCATGGAGATAACTTTTTATTGAAAAGTTACCATGCGTTCGTCTTGCGATACCATAACCCTGATTATTGTACCCGAAGCATCTGTCTCAATTACAAACTATTTAATAAAATTAGAGAGAATAAGAATGGGAATTTCTGTAATTCTTTTTTTAAGTTCAAGAAAAGCCTTATTAGCCTCATCCGACCAAGAGAAATCCTCCTTTGTCAGTAGGTCCGTGAACGAAGATGTAATCTTGGCATATCCTTGAATGAAGCAACTATAGTAATCAGATAAACCTAAAAATGCCCTAACCTATGTGACAGAGGCGGGAGGAGCCCAGTCCAAGACTGCTTTTACCTTTTCTGGGTCAGAAGCGACTCCATCGCCCAAAACAATGTGGCCCAAAAATTGAACAGAGTTAGTGGCAAATGAACGCTTTGAAAATTTTGCATAAAGGTAATGTTGTCATAAGGTTCCCAGAACCTGATGCAAATGTTTGACATGTGTTGTCAAGCTCGGGTTGAATGCCAAAATATCATTAACGAAGATAACAACAAAACACCGTAAAAATGGTGAAAAAATGTCATTCATTGTTACCTAGAATAAGGAAGGTGCATTGGATAGTCCAAAGGGAAGAACCAAGAATTCAAAGTGTTTGCGATGTGTTCAAAATGCTATCTTATGAATGTCATCAGGGTGCCGCAAATTTGGTGATATCCCGAGCAAAGGCCTAGATTGGAGAATATAGTGGCACCATGTAGTTCATATAGCAACTCATCCACAGTGGGTATAGGAAATTGATCTTGCACAATGACAGCGTTTAAGGCTCGGTAATCCATGCAAAATCGCCATGTGTCATCTTTCTTTTTAACTAAAAGAACTGGGGAACTGAATGAGGAGTGTCTAAGGTGAATAATGCCTACTGCTAGCATTTCTTGGCATAATTTTTCAATTTTGCTCTTTTGAAAATGTAGGTAACGATAAGACCAAACTTGGGTAGTTTTAGAATAGAGAAGTAAATTTATATGGTGAATGTGTGGTCGGTTTGGTGGTAAGGTAGTGGGAATGGCAAACACATTGGCATAAATGTGTAGTAATCTTTGGATTTCAAGAACCAAATGTTAGAGGTCAAGATTGGTGGATTATGAAACATTATCCACTGAAGAGTCTGGATGGGCAAAACACATGAGACATGAGGTGAAGGTATCACAAGTCATAATTTGTTTAGCTTTGCTGGAGAAATCAGTATTGGGTTGTACGGTCGTTGCCCTTGTAATTGAACATTATTGTCGTTATGATCAAAGGACATGAGTAATTGCCCGTAGTCGGTCATGATTGGGCCTAAAGTGGCCAACCACTATACTGGTAGGGCTATATCGGTGCCTTTCAAATCCAATACATATAAATCTAAGGGAAATGTGTTCACAGCATCTCTAAAGGTACTCCATAGCAAATTGCTTGGCACTGAAGGTCATTGCCATATCCAACCTGCAATGTAAAAATGGATGAAGGTATGCAGAATAAGTCCCAAATAATTGGCCTTTTGTGTAATAAAATTATATATGGTGCTTCCATCTATTAACACTTGGATCAATTTTTCAAATATGGTTCCTGCCAAACTAAAGGATCATGGAGAATAATGGCCAAAAAGAGCATTCAAACTAATCTTTGAAAATGAGTTGGACATATTTTGTGTGTTAGGAGAAGAAATTTGAATGTCATCGGCTTCAAAGGTGACAATGTCATCATTGGTACCTTCCAAATATAACAAAGTGGTTTTTCCTTTGTATTTGTGACCAACCACGTATCGTTCATCACAATTATAGCAAATCCCCTATTCACGTCTACTTTGCATTTCAACCAGTGAAAGGCGTTTAATGGGAATTATATATACTGCGGATGGCATTTTACTTGAAGATACAGTGGCTGATGTAGTGCTCGGCAAGGAATTGCATGGTGTCCACTACCATTGCTGCTTGGATCCCATGTTTGAGCCTGCATATTGGTCCTCATAAACCTTGGCCAAAGAAAAAGCAGCATGAATATCTTGAGGTCTTTGAACAAGGACTAGTCTCCTGATATGTGGTTTGAGACCTGCGATAGAAAAGGCTCGTTTTAAGGTCGGAGGAAGACATCAAGATTTTTGCAAAATCTCCCTTCTTGTTTCTAAATGATCATTTTATTGAAACTTTGACACATGATATGCTTATAAATATATTAAAGCAATCATAATACATAATCTACCACAAAGATATAATCTATACTAGCACATACATGATACCAAAGAAGCAATTAAAGTGTTAGAAATAAATAGTTTAGAATTTAGAGAATTGCAAACACAATATATCTTGGTTTGGTCACTGCAAGCAATAGCGGATCCAGGAATTTGAAGAAGGGTGGGCACTCAAGTTCAAGTACATATATTTTAATAATAAAAGTATATTTCAATAAAAATAATTACAATGTCATTCTTCTAGGCCTTATTTTTTGGAATTCCATCATAATTGCCTCATTACCAATGCTATCAAATACATCTTTTTCAATATATGGTACTAAACAATCATTCAACCATTCATCTCCAATCTGATTACGAAGTGCAGTCTTGATGTATTTCATAGCTGAAAATGCTATTTCCACAGATGCAGTTGCTACGGGCAAAGTTAATGCTAACTTTACAAGTAAATAAACCAAAGGATACACAATATGTTTTTTCTTTTCAACCATCCTCTTGGCAAGATCAACTATTCCTTGCAAATTCAAAAAATCAGGATCACTTTGCATATCAAAAATATACGTGTCGAGCTGATATTCAAGCATGACAAAATCATTCAAATCAAAATTCGAAGGATAACAGCCAGCAAATTCACACAACTTATTTTTGTCAAATGCCGAGAAAGAGTTGCACGGATTTACACATGCCATGCATTCCAGCAAATTTGAACTAACTTCCCTAAAACGATCATTCAACTCTTGAAGTTGAGTATCTATCACTGCATAAAATATGTCAACCTTAAAGTGATGCAGATGAGTAACTGGTCCTCTACGTTTTGTTCTCCCTTGTAATGCAAGTACACTTTCCATATCAGGGATATCTATATTATGTTTTATACAAAAATCAGAAGTCTTCTTAAATAGATTATACCAGCCATTATCCCTCATCTTCTGTAATAACACCTTTGAAACTTTTACAAGAGTCATAGCATTTACAATATCTTGATCTTTTCTTTGAAGTGCTTGTGACAAATCATTCGTTATTGCCAAGACCTTGATCTTCAGGTTCAAAAATAATACAAATTCAAAGTTTGCATACGCATCATAAGGCCAAAGGCTTCAGACCTTTTTGCATGCATAAGATTTGTATCATCTTTTATGATTTCTAGCACATCAAGCACAGGATCAAACAATGTACACAGACTTACCAATGATCGGTAATGTGAGCTCCAACGTGTGTCCCCTGGTCGTGACAAACTCATTTCTTGATTCAAGCCTCTCCCTGATTGAACATCATCGCTTGCAATACTTTTTACTAGCTCATCAAATTGCTTTTCTCTCAAAATATCTGCTCTTTTGCAAGAAGCACCAACTGCATTACACAACAACGATATAAAATTAAAGAAATCAGTCAAAGTGTAAACCTTTTTAGCACAAGCTACTAAAGCTAACTGAAGTTGATGTGCAAAGCAGTGAACATAGTAAGCAGAATTATTTTCAACTAAAATCAAGCTTTTCAGACCACTGAATTGACCACTCATATTGCTTGCCCCATCATAACCTTGACCACGAATCTTTGTCAAGCTCAAGCCATTTTTGGCAAAAATCATCTCAATCGTTTCTTTAAGTGAACTAGCTGTAGTATCTGAAACATGAAGAAGACCAAGAAAACGTGCAATAATGTCACCGTTGCAGTTCACATATCTTAAAACAAAGGCCATCTGTTCTTTAATTGATATATCACGAGCTTCATCAACTAGTATAGAGAAGAAATTATCCCCATTATCTGAAATAATAGCTCTGGTAACTAAACTAGCAGCAACACTAGTAATATCTTTCTGAATTGAGGGAGCTATCATTTTGAGATTATCTGGGGCATTATTCAAAGATACATTATTTACCTCCTCATTGCTTTCGCAAAGGAATTTTACAAGCTCCACAAAATTTCCTTGATTCATTGAAGCATTTGTCTCATTATGTCCCCGGAAAGCCAAACCTTGTCGTATGAGATATCGAATACATCGAATAGAACCATTCAGACGAATACGACAATCCTGTTTGGCTTTATCAGAAATGCCAGACACAACAATGTCAATATGTTGATTTTGATTCATCAAATCTTTGGCAGCACTGAAGCACAACTTATGAATGCTTCTAACTTTCCCAATATGTTTAAAAAGCCGTTGTTTATCCTTCCAATTGCTAAATCCTTCTCCTGCAAATGAATCATGACCACCCCTTCCATCACCATGCTCACATTTAAATAGATAACAATGCAAGCAAAATACAGCATCTTTTGATTCACTATACTCCAACCAAGTGCCAAACTCATTGTACCATTGAGGATTAAATCTACGCATTTTACCCCCAATTAAGGATTGAGGAAAGTTGTCAAGTTTTGGTTGACAAGGACCATTCGTTAGATAAATTCTTCGAATCATTTCCCTTTCTTGAGCACTCTTCGCAAATCTCATAATAGGAAGTCTTTTACCCGGATCAGGAACATACAAATCCGGTGGACCTTCTACTGTTGGTTTGTTCTGGCTTGAGGGAGTAGCACGCTCATTTTGTTTATCTTGAAATAAATCAACAGATGCAGATTCGGATCGAGCACGTTTAGTACTACCACTACTTGACTTTGTAAAAAAAGAACCTACATATCTTTCCATCCTAAAAAATGACAAATGACAAAAATAAATCAATAAAAAAAAGAAACCAACACTCATATGAATCAGTAAAGTATTATAGTAAATTTAGCTTTATTTTTTTACACCAAAATATTATTTGTGCAAGTGCAAGCAATCATGTATTCATGTGCTGACTATAATATTATTTGTGCAAACAACCATGAGGAGCACTTCGACTATAATATTATTTCACTACCAAGATAACTGATAAGCTATATGCCAACAAACAAAAATTCTGTTTTTATTTAAAAAATTAAAACTTTATTACTTATGAGGCACCACATATTTTTTATAGATCATTAATAATCAAAATGCCACCCTCACAGAGGCGGACGCAAACCAGAGCAAAGTAATTATTGGTGTCAATAATGCATATTTTTTCAGAAGAATAACCATGAAATAGGAAATGGATATTTACAGAGACGGAGAATTCTTACTTTCGGTCTAGCAGCAGCGCAGTCGAATGGATAGTTCAACCAGCTCCAGCTCTGAAATTGATATCCTTTTTTATTGTTAAAATACGAGTCATATCTTTGCTATTGGCACTTTGGCGGAGTCGCAGGAGACTGAATTTTGCTATTTGGGTTTGGATCTTAGTGTAATGGAGGTGGTTAGGTTAGGTCGGTCATGGGTGGAGGAGAAAAAGGAAAAATAAAATAGGAGGAAATTTGAATTTTAATTGAGGGGTATTTTGGTACTTTCACATCAAAATTTAAGGGTGGGCATGTGCCCCCTTCTCTTTGCCTTGCGTCCGCCTCTGACTGCAAGAACCTGAACCGTTAAATTAAGAGAGGCTTGAACCTATGTAAAGTTAAATCAAATATATTTAATTGTTGAAAGTTTTGGAATTTTTAAATGAGAAGATCTATCCCAATTTGAGTTTAAAGTCGCTGCTCTGTTGCTAAAAGTCTGGTTTGCAGTAGTCGGTTTGCAAAAGACATAACCTGAGTTATATAAATCCAATTAAGACATATACGCGTTTTGTTGAAGTTTTATTTTATTATTGGACTTGTAATTTAGATTAAATCCCAATTACTTAAGTGGCCCAAAACCAAGTTTTAGTTTTATTTTATTTTATTTCGTATTTTAGACAGATGGGCCGATCATAACTAAACCCTAACCCGCTTTGGGTAGGGGTATATGACGGCAGAGTAGGAAACATTTTATTCATTCGGAATTTTCGTATTTTGGGATAAAAGCACTTTCTCTTAACAGTTCTTTGTGTTCTTCATATTTTTCTTCTTCTTTTTTTTATTTTATTTTAATCATGTTTACCTTAGCCATGCGAGGCTAAGAACCTTTTAATCAACCTAAGGGTAACGGATTCCATGGATTAGTCTTGAGGGTCTGCGCTTTATTTTAAATCAGTTTTGTTTCCCTTCCCAACTTAGATTGATATCGTGTGATCGTGGATATTCAATCTGAGGTTCGCGATTGCGATTATGGAAAGGGATTAATCATCAGATTTGATGGTTAGATTGATTGACCCTATGACCTTAAATCAAACAGGCTGATACTCTGCGATTGTATGAGTAGAAGCACCGTATTTGATCAAATTCTAAGCAATCGCTTAGAGACGGTTGTCAATTGGAAATAAGGATTCTGATTCGATTGACGATCAATCACGATTCTGGTATCTTTTTATTCGAGGAAAGACGTCCATGGAACCCTAACCTTAGGTATCGCGCATATCAAGATCAATCATATTGATTGCCGCTTTGGCTTTTCCATCCAGCTATATTGGAGTTTTAGCTTGTAAACTGGTGTTATATCAGCTGCGCGCTGTCTTCTAGTCGCCCCTAATGACAACTACCGTGCCAGACATGTCACGAAATTTGATTAAAAGGTGGGGCATAGAAATGATTGCCTTTAATGCAGTAATAGTTGGTCTTCCTAAAACAACGTTGTATGCAGAGGCATATTCAATGACATAAAACCGTACTTTGATAGTACGAGCCTGTGGCACGATTCCAAAAGTTTCCCACATCTCAATGGTTCCTTTGGGTTGTACGCATTCTCCAGCGAAGCCAATTAAATCCGAACATCCATGAACTAGATGTTCCTCTAGGATGTGCATCGCGCGAAAAGCATCCCAGAAAATAATATCTGCAGAACTACCATTATCAATCATAATACGTTTTACCTAGAGATTAGCCATGCAAGTTGAGATTACCAGTGGGTCATCATCGTAAAAACTTATGGTCTGCCTTTGATTGCGAGATGTGGAAGGGCGAGCATGATCGCGTACTGTCATTACGGATTTTAGATGTTTTTTACGCTGAGATTTAGTCGCGCCTCCTCCCGCTGACCCTCTGGCGATAGTGGCTAAGACTCCTGTCGCGTTATTAGGTAACTGAAGTGGTTGCTGTTGCGCGATACGCTGTCTGTTTCGCGAAGGAGTCCCTCGGCGTCTGTCAGTAGAGGCCTCTCTCGCATTTCTGCGATCATTGTTCCGTGCAGGGTTGTAGTCCCTTATGGGATATGCCCTTTGTTCATTAGGGTTTGGATCGCGATCTGGGCTTCTATCGCGTCTTCTTTGCGTCTTGTATTCCCTGCAGCTAGAAACGAATTCCTGGAGTTTCCCAGCTCTTATGAATGTTTCGATAGTATTTTTGAGCTCGAAATATTCATCAGTTGTATGGCCTTTATTGTTGTGGAACTCACAAAACTTGGTATAATCGCGCTGCATTCCTTTTCTCATTAGAGGGGGTTTGTTAACTCGTACATATCATGTTTGGAATACTTCTTTCAAAATTCTCCTCTGGAACGTATTCAATGGAGTATAATTGTCATATCTTTCCCACTTCCTTTTATCATGAAATTTCTGCTGAAAATTCTTGTGGACGTCATTTTCAAAGTTGTCCATGTCGGCCCTGGTATTGGGAATTGCACGTGAACGTTTGTAATCCTCCAAGTTGATGATTTTTTCTGATCGCGCACGCAGCTCCTCTATAGCATGTGGTCGCTTTTTGGCTAACGACATAGAGAAAGGGCCTTCAAGTAGCCCTTCAGTAATAAGATGTAGTGAGACTTGTGAATCCAAGTCTCTGACCAGGAGTGCTTCATCAAAGAATCTGTTGAGATAATCGCGCAATGTTTCATTTGGTCCTTGACGCACAGTTTTGAGCGCATGCGTAGATTTGTATCGCGTTTTACTTGTTGCAAAGCGTACACGAAATTGATTAGTTAAGTCCTCCCAGCTTTGAACTGAATTAGGCGGTGGCACAGAATACCACCTAAGTTATGTTTCTTTTAGGGTTGTTGGAAACAACCAACACGCTATTGGATCGGCTACATCTTGAGCCATCATATTGGTCTGGAATTGTTCCAGATGTTCCTGCAGATCCCCCTTTTCGTTATACTTTTCAGTTGTAATCTTGATGTCTCTAGGAATTGGGATATTTATTATGCATGGGATGAATGGGTGAAGAATTCGAGAAAATGTCCTAGAATTTCCATGAGAATTCTCGTTCTCATTAGTGTCTTTCACTTATTCACATTTTTTTGTTTTTGTGACCCGAAGGACCAGGGTTACCCAGTGAATGTTCCTGCCGCGAATCACTTTCTCCAGAATTTTCAAGAGTTTTCTCCTTCTCATGTTCTTTTTATTTTTCTTTTCTTTTTTCTAGATTTTTTTCCTTGTTCTTTTGAGCTTTTTTCAATCGAGCTAGATCTCGGATTTGCTGGGCAATTTTCTTGTTTTGTTGTGTGATAAAGTCCAGCAAGTGCTGGGCTGTCGGTGGGTTATCCTCATGGATAGAAAGTGGTGCCACCGACGAAGCTGATTTTTTGCGGGTAGCATGAGTCTCCTTCCGCTTTCCTTTGGAACCGTTCTGGGATTTGCTTATGGTATCAACCATGTTTTTAATTTGAGAAAGAGATGGGTTCTAACTGATAGATTCCCACAGACGGCGCCAATGATCGGACCTAATACAATATGGGCTGGCCAATATGTATCAAGCCTAATCACACACGGTTGAGATATGGATTGTTGTTCTTGGTCTTGGGCCTGGAATTGAGGTTGGATCTTACTATGTCTCTGTCCTTTGTTGTAGCGCGTTGGATCCGAATGGGGGGGTACCTGCGAAGACACTCCAATGCTTAAGTCAGTATCAGAGGCAGGAGTTTGTATGTTATTAATGTAAAGATTCATCTTACCTTGGTGTTGTACCCTTTATTTATATAGTGGTTTTGATGCCGCCTTAGAAAGGCGGCTTGGCCTCTAAGTGGCCAGGCTTGGGCTGCAAGTCATTGCTAGGACCTGAGTCGCGGCAATAGTAGAGTCGCGGCAAGCTGAAGCTGTCTGTCATTCATTGGAATAAAGGCGCGGTGGGAATCCTTGTGCCTTAAGTTAGCTTCCTTAAGGGGGTTTTATCCGCGATATGGGCATCGCGTCTTGTCCAGCGCGATGAAGGCATCACGTCTTATGCGCAATGTTTGCCCATCGCGCTTTGCTCTGGATCCTTAATGGGTTTGGGCCTCTCCTTATGTCATTGGGCCTCTAATGGGCTTTATATTTTATCCGGATCAGATACAATTCATATGTAATCTTTAACAACACTAAACAATAGAGAATTGCGATTATTGATTAGTGAAGATAAAATGAAAAAAATTAATTACATATAAATTACTTTAATTGATTAAACCAATTTAATTAACGGACAATTATATTAAATAATTGATCAAACAAGAGAAGTTAAGGAAATTGTCAGGCGGGTTCAAGAGGAGCCCCGGCCCGTGAAGGGGAACCATTACCAATAGGCTAAGGCTAGACCACCATATCAACTGAATTCAATACCATGTCTAAACACAAAATATTAAGACATTGAGTTTGTGGATCCTCCCACTTATATGAACTCACATAGCCCATTACCAATTAATGTGAGATGTATCACACCATTTTTTTTTGAATCAATATTTATCACACTTGAATATTCCAACAATCTCTCCTTCAAGTGTGAAATCCAACACTGACATGCTTCCTCTCAACTGAGTATCCAGTCCCAAAGTATTACTTAACTCGCCTCCTAGCCAAACACTTTGCTAACTCGAGCCCAACCCAGCTCAGATACCATTATCAAGCGGGTCTGTGGGAAGCCCGTGATGGGAGAACCCAAAATCTTAAGACATTGGATTAACGTGTTTATCTATTTATATCCACTTCATTTAGCTCATTATCAACCAATGTAAAACTTCCATCACAGTTGAATATCCCAATAGTAATTAATATTGCAATTTGAATTGTGTATAGTGTATTATTTAAGACCAATTAAGTAACAATTAGATAAAATGAGAATTACAACTATAGATCAATTGAGAGGAAAATATAATATGGACTTTAAGTTACAATAAATACATCAATCTTTCATATAAAATTCAAATTCAAAACTCAATTAAATAGATATATTAGTATCATTTGCATTTCTGATCAACTGCAACAATTTAAAATAAAAAATTTAACTTTTACCCGTATTAGCATCTCACCTTATCATATGACTATATTTTCATAGGATTTCACTACTGAAATTTCTTTATATATTATCAATTATTATTATATAGATACATATTTCTCAGGGTACCTGACTTTTAAAATTAATTAATTTTAGATGTACGAAAAAGGTGTCTTAAATTTTTTTCACTACCGAAACATTAATTATAGCCATAATTAGTTAATTTTATATTTAGAGATTAAGAAGAAAAGGTTTTAAAACTTGTAAATAAGTATCATAAGTACTGTGATCCTTGGATTCGCACCCGAACTCTGAACTAATTCCATAGGCGGCTCAGAGAGTCGAACCCGCCGTGAGGATATCAAAGGGTTCTGATTCGCCTCAAAGAGATAATTAAGATCAGTCTCCAACAAAAATAACTTGTAAATAACTACGCACTTAATTATTATGACGTCTTATTTTGAGTTGGTTTGTATGTTTTGAAAGACATGAGCTCAGAATTTGTCCAAGCCATGTTTTGGCACAGACGAATTAGGTTAGAAAGGTTCATTGAACTTTAAGTTGCTTTTCTCTCTCCTTTTCGTTTTGAGCCCCTGGCTTTCTTCTCCTTATTGGAAAATCCGAAATTGGCAAGTTAATTTGTTCTTTAAAGGTTTTGAAGATTAACATGTGTGCTTGGAAATAGATTTGGGAATCCTATTATATCTAATAGTAAAAGCTCAAGTTGAGATTTGATCGCTGTTAGCCTTGTGACCTGAGATCAGATTGTTTAAGTTTCTCTTTCTCCGCATGTTATATCCAATAAATTAACACTACAAATTGTAGCAAATGGGGGACACGAATAGATTGATTAAGCTTTAATTGCTTTGCTTTCTACTTAATTTGGTGGACTTTTACAAACTTTAAAACACACCTCTACAACAACTTGATATATTTAAGAGAACTAATTATATAATTAAATATTATATAACTTAAAATACGAAATCAAATAGTTAAAGTAGCAACGGTATCCCTTTAATCACAATTTTAACATATATATTAACTCAAATGCGTGCCTCATCTAACAAAACCTTGCAATGTGGCTGTCGCCGTGGATTTGCAATTCAGAGCGCTCAAGCTGGTCACATGTTTGATGTATCCTGTATCCATATAGAAAGATTCGTATCTTAATAATTCCTTAATTTATATAGTAAAAAAAATTTCTCCTCTCTTATTTATATATATATATATTATATTATATATATATATATATATATATATATATTGGTTATGTTAAATCGGTGATGCAATTAAGCACCTCAAATTTTCATTATCAAGAACCGTGGAATAGTCAGATAAATAATAATAATAATAATAATAATAATAAATATGAAACAATACCAAGTAACTAGTACTAGCAAATAAATAAGTTCGTTAACAAAAAGTTAAAATTTGTTAAAAAAATAACTATTCGGTTCTCAATTTCTATTAACAAAATAATAAATTTCAACTCTTAATATAAGGGACATAAGTGTTGGGTCAAGTCGGATCCTCAAGTCGATTGCGGAAGCGAAACAATAAAATGCAAGAGGAGAGAGATGGAGAAGAACACAGACAATTTCTTTAACGTGAGAAAACCTTCTCCAATACGAAGAAGTAAAAATCCACGAGACACTAGTCCAAAATCAAACTTCAACTATAAGAATAATGGGTTATAAGAGTCAAGCTTCCCTAGTCTTTCACTAGAGGTACAATCAAGCTTCACCAAGTATGGTGGTAACATCAAACGTTCCTAAAGAGGTCTAACACTCAAACATCTCTTTAGAGGTACTCTCAAATAATCAAGCATGACCTACAATGGTGGTATTCAAACTTTCCTAGAGAGGTCTCACTCAAATTTCTCCTTAGAGATATTCAGTCGGGTTCTTTCTCTCATGGAGTATTTCTTCACCTCAATTTGTTGATCTTATATCTTCCTTTATTTATAGATGGCTAGGAGGGATATGCTCAATGCTCTAGATTCTTCTTCATTTAATGTGGCCAATTTCAATTCAACTCTTTGTTTTCCCATGAAGTCCTTTCATTTTCCCATTAAGCCTTTTCATTCTTCCATGCATTGGAACTCGTATCTAATTAAGGAGAAATAATCCAACAATTCTCCCCCTTTTCGACTTGGGGATCTTCATATCGACTCCTTCGCAACAAGTGTAATCAATATTCGCTCCCCCTCAAGCAGAAGTCTCTTCTCATACTCCTAAAATTAAGTACTCATCATGTCTCCGACTAAGCTCCTGGTTCCTGGATTGAAACCGCTCCGATACAACTTTTGGGTCGTGCAAGGGAAGCTCATGGCAGGGAGAGACCGCCAACCATGAGCCAAGTGAGCAGCAATATTAAGTGGGCTCAGAACACCATAATCAAACCCAGAACCTTAAGGCATTAGGTGCATGGGTCCTTCCACTTATATGGTGCTCACTTAGTCCATTCTTAATCAATGTAGGACTCTTTCACTCAATCATTCACACTTGGATTCATCAACATCTCCCCCTCAAGTGTGAGTCCTAGGCCCACATTCTTTTCCCCTCAAGGAGAAGCTTTTTCGAGTATTTATGAGATTCATCAATGTTTGGCTTCTAGGGGGTTCACAATCTGGATTGGATCGGTTTTGGAAGCAAAAATCATCTGGTCCAATACCTTCACTTTGATCATTTAATCATCCATTCGGTTTGGGTTTTTTTTCAAATCTGATCCGATCCAATCCAATTTTTTCGGTTTAGATTGGATCGGTTTTCGATTTTTTGAAAATCCTAAAATTTGTTTTATGATTATTATGCAAATAACATCTTTTGTATATATTGACTTTGTAATTTATTTTTTTGAAATACAAAAACATCAGTAAACGTTAATATAGTTTTTTTTTTGGCAATCAAATATGAAGCTCTACACAATTAAAATTTTGTTGATGAGATATGATTAGGTTTTTCCCTGGGTGTAGTTTATGGGTTAACAGGTCTTGAGTTTAGAAATTTTTGGGCTATGATTGGGGAAAAGCCCAAGCAGGTAGAGGAAAATTAATATACTGGATCAGTTTTCATAAACCCATCCTAAAACCGATCCAATCCAATTAAAATTTGCGGTTTTTTTCGATTTTCAGTTTTTCGGTTTGCGGTTTATTCGGTTATCAGTTTTTCGGTTCAGTCACCGCGGTATGAATAGGTTTGGATCGGTTTATGAACATCCCTATTGGCTTCTCTTCAAATATTGGGTCTTTCATCAAGGCTTGCATCGCTGCACACATCAAGACCTTGCTTCCCACATCAAGACATACTCGGATCACCACAGGCCAATCCACCATTAGCTCTGATACCACCGTTGGGTCAAGTCGGACCCTCAAGTCGATTGCGGAAGCGAAACAACAAAATGCAATAGGATAAAGATGGAGAAGAACACAGACAATTTGTTTAACGTGGAAAAATCTTCTCCAATATGAAGAAGTGAAAACTCATGGGACACTAGTCCAGAATCAAACTTCCACTATAAGAATAATGGATTACAAGAGTCAAGCTTCCCTAGTCTTTCACTAGAGGTACAATCAAGTTTCACCAAGTATGGTGGTAACATCAAATGTCCCCAAAGAAGTCTAACACTCAAATCTCTTTAGAGGTACTCTCAAATAATCAAGCATCACCTACAATGGTAGTATTCAAACTTTCCTAGAGAGGTCTCACTCAAACTTCTCCCTAGAGGTATTCAGTCGGGTGGTTCTTTCTCTCAAAGAGGATTTCTTCACCTCAATTTGTTGATCTCATATCTTCCTCTATGAAGAAGAATCTAGAGCATTGAAAATATCTCTTCTAGCCATCTATAAATAGAGGAAGAGCTAAAATCAACAAAGTGAGGTGAAGAAATCCTGCATGAGAGAAAGAACCTGATTGAATACCTCTAGGGAGAAGTTTGAGTGAGACTTCTCTAGGGAAGTTTAAATACCACCATTGTAAGTGATGTTTGATTGTTTGAGAGTACCTTTAAAGAGATATTTAAGTGTTAGACCTCTTTAGGGACGTTTGATGTTACCACCATACTTGGTGAAGCTTGATTGTACCTCTAGTGAAAGACTAGGGAAGCTTGACTCTTGTAACCCATTATTCTCATAGTGGAAGTTTGATTCTGTACTAGTGTCCCGTGGGTTTTTACTTCTTCACATTGGAGAAGGTTTTCCCACATTAAACAAATTGTCTATATTCTTCTCTATCTCTCTCCTCTTGCATTTTACTGTTTCGCTTCCGCAATCGACTTGAGGGTCCGACTTGACCCAACAATAAGCACCCTTTTATAAATAATCACAAATTGATCAAAAATTCAAAATTCAAAATCTAAAATCCTAAAAAAAGGGCAAATTCATAAAATAAATATAACGATAATTAACTTCTAAAAATAAATAAATAATTATAATTAAATGATTCAAAATATGTTTAAAATCTTAGATCTCAAATCATCTCAAACGTATTACTTTTCTTTTCTTAACAAACAAATCACCATCATATCTGCTGCTTCATTTGAACTTGGATTTGATCGTAATTTGTTATATTTTAAATTACTGCTTCTTTTAACAATTAGACCATACTTATTGACTATAATTCTAGTTGACTCTGGGCTTCTTCAATCAATGATTGGTCCATGTGCAATAGGGCCAACTATAAGTGCATCATTCTCTGCTGCTAGGAAAAGATTCGTCCTCGAATCTTCTTCAGCTTCACTAATATGAATCTCTTGAGGTAGAAACTCTAATGATAGTTCTTTCTCTTTTTGATTCTCCATCATCAGATTTATCATAGACTGGACTGGATTATCATCATAAAATGAATTTTCATCATAAGATGGATAATCATTATAAATGTGATAATAATCATAAATCGGGTAATCATCATAAACTGTGTTGTGATCATAGACATGAAAGTTAAGAATGTTGAGTTGCATCTTGATATCTTCAAAGAAGGACTGATCTCCAGGTCGTACTCCCCAATTTCGTCCCTAGTTTAGAATCCCTAAAGAATTGACATCCTCCTCATCGTCATCAGATGCGTTTTCTAATTTCATTCCCTCTTCGTATTGAAAGCCCAACTTTGTTCGCACAAGTCGTCGCTCCAAATCTTGGATTTTCATGTTTTGCACCTCCACTCCAAATCTTGGATTTTCATGCTTTAAACCTTCACAAGTTGTCGTTTCAAAATTTGTATTTTCTCGCTATGCGCCCACACGAGTTTTCGTTCCAAATCTTGAATTTAATTTCTTGCTCTACGCCCGCATAAGTAATCACTCCAAAATTTGGATTTTCTTATCCAACACCTACCTAAATTGTCGCTTCAAATCCTGGATCTGCCTTTCGAGATCTTCATTTTCTATGTCATGCGGGTCTATCTGGTGCGGTTGTCTGTCTTCTTTAGGAACGAATCCACGTCTTTTGCCTTCACGACTCCACCATCGACGACCTCTATGATTCTGTTCAGCTATTGATTGAAGACAACCTAGTGCTTTGATGCCGAAAACGCATAGAAAATGTGGTTAAACAAAAAGTTGGGATATGTTAAAAGAATAACCCTCCAGTTCTCAATTTATATTAACAAAATAACTAAATTCAACTTTTCCGTAAGGGTCATAAGTACTCTTTTATAAACTAATTACAGGTTAATCCAAAATATTCAAAATCTAAAATCCTAAAAATAAGGAAAATTCCTAAAATAAATATAAAGGTAATTAACTTCTAAAAATAAATAATAAGTATAATTAAATCATTCAAAGCACGTCTCAAATCTTAGATCTCAAATCATGCTAAATGTGTTGTTTTCATTTTCTTGCCAAAAAAATCACAATCATATCTGCTGCTTCATTTGGATTTGGATTTAATCGTAATTTGTTATATTTTAAATTACTACTTCTTTTAACAATTAGGTCATACTTATTGCACCACAATTCTAGTTGACTATGAGCTTCCTGAATCAATAATTGAGTCATGTGTAATGGGTCAACTGTACGTGCACATCTTTCTTCAATAATTGAATATTGAGAAGATATTGTGAGCACTATACCTGTAAGTTCACAATGCCAAGTGCATGGATAATTATATACTATATGTGTGCCACTGCCAATTAATAAAGTACGTAACATGGGTCACACCTCCCATTCATAGCAACTAACAAATTAGAACAAACAACAGACATGAATAAGATCTAAGAACCAAATATTTGGGTGATGCAAGGTAAATATCGAACAAAACATGGGTTAGAGGCCTTTCGATCTCACTGACTCCCAATTGTAGAACATGCATGAGGTGTCCTAACCATCGTTAATCTTACCGTCAATGGCTTAGGGCACAAGAAAAAGAATGTTTAAAAAGGAAAATAGACTTGGGTCGTGAGTCAGTACCTTACGAAAATTAAACTTGTTACCTAAACTGAAGTTTAGCGGTTTTACTTGATTTAATTTGTACACAAACAGGCCCTGATGACTCGACCCATCACAATTTAATTATTGGTTTCTCTGGTCAGGCTAATTGAATCATCAAGTTGACCAAATTAACTTGTGATTAGTACCCCTAATTAAGAATTTGAATGTGACCATGGCAACGACAACGATGGTTTGAATAGGAATGGTGATGGCCAGAAAGAATGACCATGGTGATATTGGTTTGAATTTAAAGAGGTTGACCATGGCAATAAAGGATGTCACGCGAAGAGAGTTGAGGGTAGGGTTAGGATATAAATGTTCCAAGGTCTTATCATATATGGGGCAAAGGTAGTCTTATATCTTTAAATAATTACTCTTCTTCTTTCTTTCTTTTTTTGGATAAATAATATGTGTTTTTCACGAGAGACAATTTTATTCGAGGCAAGTCCAGGATTAACACATATTTTTATTTCCACCTGCTCAATTCTCATACATCGACTGAATTACCATCATTTATTACAATAACGTTAAGTAAATTACCATCATTTGTTACAATTACGTCTTATTAGAAGACATATTTGCTATCACAATTTCATGACTCTAATAATTCCCTTTATTCTATCTTTTCTCATTATCTTTATTATAGTCAACTTCCATTTATTTTTTATTTTTTATAATATTTACTTCTTAACTCTCATTTATTTCTCTTGTTTTTCTCAAATGATCTTCCACTCATGTACTCGTGAAATCTATTAAGAATTCACTTGTTCATGCTTTTCCCTATAATCTTCACTTTATATATATATATATATATATATATATATATATATATATATATATATATGGAAAAATATTTCTCAAGCAGCTTGAGATAAGTTTATCTCCGGCTACCCCAAAACTACGTCGTTTTATTTATTTATTTCCTTATATTAATTGATTCACCTTAGAATGGTTATGATTCCTTTTTCCTCTCTCTTCCATTATCACCATTGATCCATCTTTGTACGGTTATGATTTAGTAGCCGGAGATAAACTTATCTCAAGCTGCTTAAGAAACAATAAGCCCATATATATATATATATATATATATATATATATATATATATATAGGCAAAATGATTTCTGCAGCTACTGTACCTACATCAAGCAAGGATCCGCGTCCGGATCCTATGATACGGCAACGGATCCAGAGTTTTTTTTTTTTTTAAAGTCGTGGGGCCCACTTTTCTGTGTCAGTTGTAGATAACACTATCTACGACTGCTGCAGAAATGTTAAGCCCATATATATATATATATATATATATATATATATATATATTGGTTCTCTTATCTGCATTGCTATTATATTTGGTTCTCGTTAATCAACTAAATTAATATGGTTCTATTTAATATATTTCTTGAAATTCGAAGCGTTTTTAATTTATATTACATAGTTTTTTATTAAGAGAATTGTATAAGAGAATAAAATCTATGCAATTTAAATTAAAAAAAAATGATTATAAAATTATCAACTTTTTAATTTATATTATATGGTTTTTTTATTAAGAGAAATAATTTTTACGATAAACACGTCATTATAAAAGAATCAACATTTTGGAAATGTAAATTATGACACAATTAAATTTCTTGAAGAATTCATTATTTCTTATACATACTTCAATAACTTTTTCACTCCAAAGTATATTTTCAAAATTTGAATTGTTCGAGAATATTTTTATTATGTATTGAATTGAATGAAATTGAAGTCAAACTGGATTAATATTTACATGTGAGAATATTTCATGTCTATTGTAATTTGTAACTAAAAATTTTAGACAAATTCATTATTTTTGTAGTCTACAAAATTAATAAGTTTAGTTTAAGTCTTTTTTAATAAGTTTTTAATTAAAAAATAATAAAACTGAGCCAAACTAAACCAATTACTTTTATTTTAAATAACTTATTTTTCCTATAAAATAAATCAATTGGTTCTAGCGATCCAAACCGATTCAAACCATGGTGACTGAACCGAAAAATCGATAACTGAATTAACCGAAAACTAAAAAAATCACATATTTTAATTGATTTGGATCGGTTTTCGGTTTGGTTGGTAAAAATCGATCCAATGCACATTTGATAACTCTTCATTTGTTTGAGAGGGACATAACTATGGGTGGGAGCTTGAATAAAAATGAGGTAGATCTGTATCTTATGGAACCACTAGAGAATGGAACTCAAAAATTTGATATCTTGAATTGGTGAAAGCTGAATTCTAGCAAATATCATACTCTTGGTCTAATAACTAAAGAAGTATTGGCTATGTCAGTATTTACAGTTGCTTTAGAATCTGCATTCAGCACTGGGGGTAGAGATCTTAACAACTACAGGAGTTTTCATACTCCAAGCATTAATTTGTGCACAAATTTGATTTTGGTCCATTCTTTTTTCCAATGATGTAGAAGAGCTTACAGAAAAATTTGTAAACATGAAGATAGGTAATTTACTTTATTCTAGTTGTACAATTTTTTTAATTTTATATGGTCTTTTTATTTTCTAATTATTAAGTTACTAACAATATTTTATTATAATTATTTTAGATATTTTTTCAAATACATAAGTTGATGATGATTCTGATTAAAAGTTGAAGAAGTAAGTTGCTATTTTTTAATTTCAATTGTTCATGTATTTATTTTAAATTTGTTGTTGCTTGAACCCTCTCATAATCTCTTATTTTTATAAAAGTTGTTGTCTTGCTGGTTGTTTTGAAAACCATAGAGTGAGTATTGAACAAGCTGAAAGAGTGAAGTATGTAAGAGAAAGATGGTGACTTGAAATCTTGTTATTTTGTAGACTTGAAATCTTAAATGTTATTGATAGCAAACTACTTGTTTTAATTTTTTATTATCTATTACTCTATTTTAACTCTTCATGAGTTTTAAGACTTATGTTAGTTTAAAAACTTGAATTTTTCACTAGTTTCTATTTTTTTGGAGGTTACAAGGAATTGAACACAACACTCTACACTACATACACTCCTAACACACACACCCCACACCACTAGTTTCTAACTTTGTATAACTTTATTTTGATATAGCTAATGATTTATATGGCTGAAATTTAGTCTTTTTTATTTTTCAATCTAAATTGAATAAAATTGTATTGGACTGGATCGGATCGAATTTTTTAAAAAAAAATTCAAATCGAATGGATGAAAATAATCAAACCAAAAGAATAAAATCAAATAATTTTTGTTTCAAAATCGATTTAATTCAGACTACGAACACTACTAATTGGTTCAATAATAAAGAAAGTTGTTCGTTTTCTTCAGACAACTTTTCCCTTCAAAATCAAACCAAAAATATCATTACTAAACAAGCAAGAATATAATATGCTGATCAAATAATATACGTTCATATATGGTTTGAGTACAACACAACACATGCATCAAACGCAAAATATAAATAATTTTTCACATGTACCTCACATGCCATCTAACACGTGTACAGAAGTTTTCCACACGTGTCCTCTTATTCGATGCTGTGTACAATTTTCTCTTTTTAAATACAGGATTTGATGAGTTGCGCACTTGCGCAGAATCTTCATTTATATACATAACTTTAAAATGCAAACCAAAAATGCATCATTAGTTAGTTAGTTAATTAATTTCCACAGAACAAAACAAACATTAGATGCCACCTAGTCCTAGTCTCCTAGAGCTACAAGCCACCGAGAAAAGCAAGGAATTTTTCCCCGTATTATTATATCTTATTTTATGGTATTGGGAAAAAAGAAATATAAAGTTAAAGAGTTATGTTTATCTCATTTTAGATAAGATAAATAATTTTTCTACACACAAAAAGAGTTGGGTCCCATCACTTTTTTTTTCTCTCTCCTCTTACTTATTAGTCTCACTTGTAATTTTATTTCTTTAATATGAGATAATTATTTTCTTACAAGGTAAAAAAAAATATTTCCCAAAGTTAAATATACATTTAATACAAAGAAGATGGTCACAAGCAACAACAAAAGAAAAAGAGAGAGGATTATGGGACCCAAAACGAGAATCCACCACGCGAAGTGTTCCTGAACCTATGGGTGGTTTCATATTGTGAGACATGCCAGTGAGAAGAGAAACATATATATAGCAATTTGCAGCTTTTGATATACTCAATAATGCTTTTGGTCATCTTTTATTTAAAAATAAAATAAAATAAAACATTAAAGCATATGGGTGAATAGGGATGCGTGTTCAAAATTCATAATAATATCAAACATAATAAACGCACCCCTAGTCGAGTAATTGTTTAATTAAAGAAAAAAAAAGGACACAATGCTCTTTTTCTTCGAAATTTGAAATTTTAAAGTCAGAATAATGTATTCTGCACAAAAAAGTTAGAAGTTAAGAGATAGAGGCGGCGAGGGGGTAAACAATGGGCGCATTGTAAAGAATACGGAGCAATGTCGAAGTTGAACAATTGAACCAAACGAAATATACATTTATCTATTACAAAAAAAAGAAAAAAGAAAAAAGAAATATACATTTATCAACAGTGAAGTTATGTTTGATCACATGGTGTGGCTGCTCGTTCCTCATAGATCAGAACTTTAGATTTACATTATTGACAATTTGATATCAAAATGTTAGTTAAGTTTGTATTTGATTAATTTTTATTAAAAAAATTATTCCTCAACAATTTTTTATATAAATTATGTTAAATACAAAATAAATTAAACCAAATACATACTAAGTGTGTGTTTGAAATAATCTATTTTAATTTTTTCAAATTTTTTAAGAATAATTTATAAAGTAATTATTTCTTAAATAAATACTGAAATAAACATTCACTAAATTCTTTTATTTTGATAATTGATTGTTTAAATGAAAAATGTTATAAAAGAATGTAGATAAGTATTGCACATGAATATTTTAATAACGTTATAATTGATTTTAGAGAATTTTTACCTAGAAGGGCGATCAAATTAATAAATAGATTTAAACTTGCTTACCAAAAAAAAAAATTAAACTCGATAATATTTAAAGGACTTCTACAAAATAATGTAGGGAAACTCCATCAAGTAAAAAGTAAATATTTTATATATCATCACTTAGTTATCATATACATTATTGAAAAGTTTAATTAATAAGTAATAACAATGGTAATTTTTTTTTAACTCATGACTGGGTAATGATAAAACAAATTTTTTATTATTTCAATTAAATTTTACTAAATAATGGTGAGAATTATATCTTTATTCATTAGAAAAAAAAAGGAGGAAAAGATAATCCAGCAGCTGCTAATTTAAAACAGCTGTACGTTGTAATTGAAAGCGAAACCTTCTCTTATTTTTAGATTTTGGTAATAAGTGTATGGGTCCAAACTTATGCAGTCGTGCAGCAGACACAAACAACATAGGCCATACCAATTTTATTTTATTTAAAAAAAAAAAAAAATCAGGATTCGCATGTGCATTGTAACTTTTTATATATTGCTATAAAAAAAATTTCTGCAACGACAAAAAACTATAAAACCTAAAGTGTATTGGTTAAATAATACGTAAAAATTTTTATAATTATTTTGAATAATTTAATAAATGGTTAATTGTTTCTAAATACTTTTTTATTTTTTATAATTTCAAGATAAGAGGTATTTATTTTTATTTGATATTTTTTATTTACTTAAATAGTATCTTAAAAGCAATCATTAGTTGAAAAAATAATAGTTTTAAAAGAAAATAATGCTTAATGTTTATTGTATCCACGGGCGAAAAGAAACAATGATAGCAATTATATCAATTAGTTGTCCTTAAAATACGAGAACTTTTTACTTTCTCTTTATGAGCATGGCATAAAGTAATAATTAAGAAAAGTCCACTTAAAACAGACACATTAATATAAGCAGATTGTCACATCTAGTATCTACGCTCGGATTCTGCGCGCCCATATATATATATATATATATATATATATATATATATATAAGATTGCTTTTTCTTACGTTGTTGGAGACAAGACTATCTCCTATAGAAACATCTTCAAGTGAGTTCTACACTATAACAAAAAGAAAAAAAGAAAAAAATTGATGGCTCAAATTTCGAAGGGTCTATGGCATGAGGTAAGCTCTCTTCAATCACATAAGAAAAACATTACCCTATATATATATATATATATATATATATATATATATATATATAGGGTTATATTTATCTACTTTTACATAAGATAACTACATTTCCTACACACACACAAGCTAGGTGGGTCCCATTTCTTTTTTTTTCTCTCTCCTCTTACTTATGGGTCCCACTTACAATCTTGTTTCTACAACATAAGATAAGCATTTTCCTACAACATAAGAAAATTATTTCCCATATATATATATATATCATTTGTTTTTTCTAAAGTTATTTTAGATAACTTTATCTAATGTTCGCTGAAACGATGTCATTTTGGGATGAAAATTATAGTGTATTTGAAATTTTAATATATTTCAAGATTATAATAGTCTTTGTCATTCTAATTTTTTAATTTTTCAACTTTAAAACGATATCGTTTCGGTTAATATTAGACAAAATTGTCTAAAGTAACATTAAATACATTTTTTTCTCATATATATACACATATATATATATATATATATATGGAAAATATTTTTCTTATGTTGATGGAGATAGTTATCTTTTGTTAGTTAAATAAAATTATAAGAGGGACCCACAAATAATTGGAGAAAAAAATAGAGGTGATACTCACCTTTATTATGTGTGTAGGAATTTAGTTTATCTCATGTTGAATAAAATAAATATAATCCTATATATATATATATATATAGGAGGATTATATTTATAGATTTTTTATTTATAAATTAATTTATGTATTCTCGGAAGTATACTATATTACATTATGTACTTCTGGAGTATATAGTATAATTTATAAAAATTTATATAAAAAAATTTTATAAACAGATTATTCCCTATATATTATATATTGCATTGTATTTTTGTTATTTGGTAAAATTATGTCTTTTAAAAAAATGAAAACATGTTATATTTTAATTCATTTCAATATAGAAAAACTTTAACCAAGCATAATATACAATTATGAATAAGTTTCTAAGAGAATTTTTATTTTCTCTACAACTGCATATACAATTATATATAAATACTTTGTCATCTACTTTAAAATTTTAAAAAATAAAATGAAGTTTTAAGTTGCTTCACTTCACATCACATTTTCATTTATTTTTTAAAGTATAATTCATCCTATATTCGATCGCTAACGGCCGGGCATTAAGTTGTGGTTCAAAATTAGAGTAAGAAATAGGAAAAAAAAAATTCCTAAAATAATTATTTACGTTAAAATGGACTTTCTTATGAGAGGAAGGGGTAATTTTAAGAACAGAAAAGAGAATGATATAATTCAAATATACCTTTAAAAAGAGTGTGATTTATCCAAAAAATAAATAAACTAGGACAAGTCATTAGTGAAAATTCAAATAAAGCATGTTTGTGGTGTGAGTTTGCTGGAATAATATATTCTTTTAATTTGTAATGCTGTAACTTTATGCAAAATCCGAGTAGACGATGTACAAAAACATGTGTAATATGAGGTAAAAAAAATGTAATATGTCTACTAAAGACATTATCCTAGAGAAACATTTCTTTTCTTTTTTTAAAGAAAGAAACTAACTTCAGCTGCAATATCTTTTGAGAAACTCTTCTTAATAATCTTACTTCAACAGCTGCAGATAACTTGTTCCAGATGAATCAATTACTGTGTAGTCTTTGTTCCACCATTCTAAATCGATCATATATGATTCATGAGTGCTGTTGCTAGATCTTGCTTCTTAGAACACAAACTTATTTCATATAAACATCGTAATATAATCTATTTATTTCCCCGAGAATTCGTCCAGATATCAGATATCAATGCGCAAATCTTGGCTACCACCACATAAATATGAGTATGTAAAAGTCATATTTAAGTTAATGTTGTCGCTCTTTCAATGGTTCTGTGCTCATCTTTGTTTCTTTCAATACTTTATATCAGCTTCTATTCTTCTAATATATTTTTTTGTTCTAATTATTCGGTAGCTTCTCTATGTCCATATGCGACTTTTTCTGATGCTTGTCCAGAGTCTTAATTTGAATTTATTCTCTCTTTTTTAATGAAAACTTAGCACTCTTCAATTAATTTATAAAAATAATTGTAGCTTCTAGTATATTACTGTCCGTGTTTAATTAATCCGGACATGAATATAATAAACATTAATCACCAAAGTCACATGCTACAGACAAATAGTCTGATTCCCTCTAATTATTTAATCAATGTTGAGTAACAAGTTAAGAAACCTAAAATACTTAAAAAAAAAACGTAACTCAAAAATATTTCGTATGTTAGCTTGCTTGGAGGGTTTACGAGTTTCTCATTGTTTCTAGAAAGAAGGAGGTTCTTTTCTCTTTCTTGCAAATCACATAGGAAATTGAATATATCTTCATTAACCATCATTTAGAACAAGACTTTTATTGATTTGTCTTTCAATATGTTTATTATTAGAATTTTAGTAAGGATATATTATTTTAGTTTTGAAATGATTTACTCTCTCCTTAGAATTTATAATGTCTTATGAATACTTTAAGGAACTAATGAAATATCTTATAAGGAAAATTATTGTGACTTCAATAAGTGTACTGGTTGTACAAGTAATAAAGTGGTAAAGAGTAGGGTTATCGCTCCCACGAGAATTGATGTAACAAGCACTAACTTATCTACGTGACCAAAATTTGATTGATCGATAAAGGTTTTTTTTGAAAATAATGATTTAAATTGTAAAAACAGAATTTTAAAGATAATGGTCTGTTTGATTGTGTTTTAGTTTTTTTGTTCTTAAATCTGTTTTGTAGAATAATTATGGAAACAGTTGTTTTTTATGTTTTTTTTGTTTTGAAAGTTAAAAACCAAAACAGAAAACAAAAATAACTCAGACATGTTCTCTAAATTTGATTCTAAAAACAAAAAAATAGTTACAATTTTTAAAACTTTTTTTACAAAACAGGGCCTTACCAAACGAGTTTTTTTGTTCTGAAAACTAAAAAACTGTTTTTAAAAACAGTAATCAAGCATAGTCATAATATTTTTAGTTTTCAAAATTAAGAACCAAAAACAATAATCAAGAACTAAGAACGCAAACAAGAACAATTTAAATCAATTAAAGACAAGCGTAGATAGGGATTCAATTTACCCAATATTTTCCTAACAATTCTACCCTTTCTTGCAATTAATATTCAAGATCAAGTTATCGACGATTGTTTCTTGATTAACTAAACCCCCAATGCTTTGATGATTTATCCTTTACTTTATTTAAAACCCTAATCCCATAGAGATATTTTCTAGAGAAAACACTACGAGCAAGAATCATAAAGTCATAAGATTTATAAGCCTATATCTAGATCGTATAAATCCTAGTAATTAATCAATCGGAATAAATGTCATGCAAGATTCTAATACACCTTCAAGATTGACCACATCATAAACGAGACTAGAAATTATAAAACAGATTAATTGCATAATTTGAAACATAAATAATAATTACAAGAAAGCATAAAACGGTGTTAGGAACTCATTGGTTCCATCTCACCCTAACTACATAAAGAAATCTAGCCTAACATGTTCATAAAAACAATAACAATAGATGAAAGAAAACTAGAATCCATAAAAGAAATTTAAAACCCGGTCTATACGGTGAAGCTTAGATTGTTTCCTCCGCTCCTCAACTTCAGAACTGCTCCTCTGCCTCCTCCCAGGTCTTTGACCGCGCAAGGAATGCTTCTGAATAACCTGCTCACTAAATCGAGCTTAAGAATGAGAAGAAATGATGTCCTCGCTGGCCTTGCTCGCTGAAGCGAGCTGGTCAGTGAGGAAAAGGCTTAATTTAATACAAGGAGCGAGCAAACCAGTAAGGAAGGGGCTTCTTCGATTCTTGTTATATCACACTTTAGCTCTTCCTTGACTTGAGTCTTGACTTCTTTGATTTATTAATGTTACAATTTAACTTTTTAAACCTGAAACCAATATAATATGAAGTCAGTAATACACCAAATCATAAAAACTTGAGAATCTTTTGCATTTGACAAAATGTGTTATGTTCTCAACCATTTACAATGATATTTACCAAACTTTTGCATCTAAAAGCATAGTGTATTTGACACCTATAAAAAATGATTAAATAAGTGATGATAATTAATATTATCTGAGTTATAAGAGAAAAATTATGTGAAATTTTGGATATATATATATATATATATATATATATATATATATATATATATATATATATTGAGAGAGAGAAAGAGAGAGAAAGACATGATATTTTCGTATCGGAGTATGAATTATCAAAAAAAAAAAAAAAAGTCTTGAATCAAATTTTGATCATTGATTTAATTGTATCTAACTGCTTTAATATCTAATAGGTTAGAGTCGTTAGATATAAATAAGATCAATGGTCAAGATTGAAACTGTAATTTATAGCGATATAAAATAATTATGTTCCATATATATATTGGAAATCATTATCTCATTTTACATGAGATAACTATCTCATATTATTCTCATATCAAAAATTGTGTCATTATTTTTTTAATAGCTGGTGGGCCCAACACATTATGTGTCTAACTATTTTTAATAACATGAAAAAATAGAATCTAATAGGGGTGTTCGCGGTCTAGATTAGATCGGTTTTGGAAGAAAAATTCATCCGATCCGATCCCTTCGGTTTGATCATATAATCATCCATTCAATTTTGATTTGTTTTCAAATCCGATCCGATCCAATCCAATTTTTTTCAGTTTGGATTGGATCGGTTTTCGATTTTTTGAAAATCCTAAAATTTATTTCATGATTATTGTGCAAATAACATCTTTTGTATATATTGACTTTGTAAATTAATTTTTTTTGAAATACAAATGAATTAATAAACTATAATATGGTTTTTTTTTTTTTTTTTGCAATGAGATATGAAGCTCTACAAAGATAAAATTTTATTGATGAGATGTGACTAGATTTTTTCTTGGTTTTAGTTAATGGGTTAATGGGTCTTAGGTTTAGAAATTTTTAGGCTATGATTTGGGAAAGACCCAATAGGTAGAGAGAAATTAATATATTGGATCGGATTGGATTGGATCGATTTTCATCAACCCATCCAAAATCCAATTAAAATTTGCAGTTTTTAATCGATTTTCAATTTTTCAATTTATTCAGTTATCGATTTTTCGGTTTAGTCACCGCGATTTGAATCGATTTCGATCGGTTGATAAACACTCTTAGAATCTATACTAAAATATGAGGTAAGTGATGTCAAATTTCAGAAACGTTGTAGCACGTGGCAGTAAAACAGTATCACATGTGTTGGGTTAAAGGCAAGTATTAGAAACACACGTGTTAGGTGCTGAAACAATAGGAACAGCTGACTCGATTAGAGTGGGCTGTGTATACGAGAAATACTACACTATTCTTGGGAAAAGAGCTCTGTTCGAATTTTGTCTTTTGCGCATAATAAATGATTTAGTTAATAAATTAAAAGTTTAATATATGAAAATATATGAAACTGTAAGAAGAAAATAAAAAAAAAAATTCATATATTTTTATATATGTATAGTAGATAAATTTATTTTTGATATTATAATAATAATAAATTTATAAATTAATATTAAAAAATACAATTCCCGAAAAGCCCACAAAACTATGAAGCAGCCCACGCCAAGCTGCAGCATCATCATCATCAAAATGATGGGGCATGGGCCCCAAAGGTTCGATGGTATTGTTAGAGTGGACCCACGTGGAGAAAAACGACAAAAGAATCCATATGACGTAACGTCAGGGCGCTGGTACTGAGAAAAATGTGATACCGTGGGTTTTGGAGCGGGAAAAGAATACTCCTACCAGTGCTCTCCC
The DNA here is from genome assembly GCF_033153095.1 of Gastrolobium bilobum. NCBI lineage: Eukaryota > Viridiplantae > Streptophyta > Magnoliopsida > Fabales > Fabaceae > Gastrolobium > Gastrolobium bilobum. The sequence goes on from NW_026896985.1 coordinate 38,112, forward strand.
ACTTGCATCCACGGCGCGTTGCCACGCGAGATAGAAAAACGAATACAATATATATTTTAGGGAAACATCTTTTCTTTCTTATACATTTTTTGATAACCCTAAATTTTTTTTTTTTTTTAAGGTGGTGACTCCTATCACTATAGGTCTATAAGATTTTTTTTTTCATACAATATGAGACTAAATAAGCTCTATATTTTAAGGGAAAATATTTTGTATATAGGTGCAAAAAAAATTTATCTGTCGCATAGGAAAGAAAAAAGAGAGAGAAAAAAACCCGTAAAGAGAGATAATATGATAATTAATAGATCCCACCTCTCACTCTTTTTTTCTCTCTATGGCATAGATAAAAAATATTTGCCACAGATACAGAAAATGTTACGATAACTAATAGATCTCATCCTTTTTTTCTCTATATAGTAGATAAAAAATTTCTGCAACATATGTAGAAAATATTTCCCCATATTTTAAACTATTTAGTAAAAGGAAAAAATAATTTTTACCTTTTGACGCAGAAAACATTTCTCTGCAGATGAGAGAAAAAAATGAATGAGGTTAATTATTTTAAGAGCATTTATTATGTTTCAGGATCATTACTTTTTAGGTGGTTTCTTAGTATAAATAAAAAAATAAAATAAAAAAAGAGAGAAAATAACAGGATGAAAAAGGAAAGAAAAAATTGATTTTGTAAAAAAAAAAAAAAAAACACTGTGTTATTAAGTGATCTTAGACCATACAAAATATTTCTCATCATTTTATGAGTTTCTTTCTTTTCATGAGTTTTTCTCTCTCTTTCTCTCAGTAGCAGAGACATATTTTGTGCTTGAAACGCAAAAATCATTTCCCCTTAGTAAAAATAACTCTATGTAACTCTACTCTTTACTCTAAAATTATTGATGACTGCATTTTTTTCACAGTAAGAATTAATACGAAAAGTACTATAACTTACATATATATATATATATATATATATATATATATATATATATATATATGAGAAAAATGTTTGTTATTTTAAATGACACAACACTCTGTCCTTTTAAGAAAGAGACGGACACAATGTACCAAAAAAAAAAAAAAAAAAGAGACGGACACAGAAATTTTTTTATTTAAATTTTAAATTAAAAAACCACACACTTTATCTCTCCCATGATTTTCATTTTTCTGTATCTATCTCTCTCTTAAAATGACATAACTTATGTCATTTAAAATGAGAAACACCAAACCCTATATATATTAATCTTCTTCTAAGAAAAATATAGAAGTTTCCCTTAATTATAAAATTATCATGATCGAACAAATTATCAGAAACTAATAAAAGTCATCTCAAAAAGAGAGAAAATTAAAATCTACCTAAAAGGAATAATAAAAATACGGGCTTGGTGTTTGTCATTTTAAATGACATACGTTATGTCATTTTAGGGAGAAAGATAGACACAGAAAATGAAAATCATGGGAGAGAGAAAGTGAGTGATTTTTTTTAATTTAATAAATTTTAATTATTCTGTGTCTATCTCTTTCTTAAAATGACATAACTTTATGTCATTTAACAGTTTTCCTTAAAAATACAAGATATATCATTAAAAGAAACAATATCAAACAAACTCAAATTTTGACATATCTAAGTAATTTATTAAATTAATACAAAACAAAATAAAATAAGATGATAGGGCTGTGTCACTGAAGAAGAAAGATTACGATAGCCAATCTTACATTCTTATGAAAAGGAGGCTAAGAAGGAAATGCAAAAAATAAAAATTAGAGCAGACATGATTTTAAATTGTATTTTTAAAATTTTTGTATTTTCCGACAGAATTATTAAGGATTTATTATTTTTATTATTTTATATTTATTAAACATTATCCTAAATATTATATAGAAATTGAAAAAAATGATGAAATTATAATAATATAATAGATAAAAAAATTCAACCAGGGAAGAAAAATGACTTCTTCTTCTTTTTTGTAATTAGAAAATTGACCTTTTAGGTCTCCAAAATCCCTTCTCTGTACACCATAAAATGGAATAAAGCTGTTATCAAAAAAAAAAAAAAAAAAAAACGGAATAAAGCACGACGAGTTACCGTTCGGATCTCTTCCTGTACCGAAATGGCTTTTGTAAGACAAGTAAAATCTAGAACACAAACAAAACATATTTTCTCCACTTGTTTTCTTCGAAATCAAACATAAAGGTGTTAGAATAAAAAGGTTGGTTTTTTCTGCATGTAGATACTTTATTTATATTAAATTTAAAATGATATTATTTTAAAGCGAAAATCAAGGTATTTTTGTAATTAAAATTTATTTCATAGAAGATTGTCTTTCTCATTATAATTTTTTTTATTTTTAACTCAAAATATTAATATTTTGAGAGTAAATATAGATAAATTATCTACATTCATTATAGAAACATTAAAGCCTAAAATAAAATATCTTATAATTATGTGGAAAATATTTATCCTTTTAAAGGATATAACTTTGTGTCATTTTAGATCCTAACTGTTGATTTTCGTCAATCAATGGTTAGAATTTATTGGGTTTTATTACGAATTATTAATTAATTAATAAGTTTGACCCAATAAATTTTAACTATTGATTGACGGAAATCGACAATTAAGATCTAAAATGATACAAAGTTATATCCTTTGAAAGAACAAATATTTTTTTTTTCATTATACACGGCAAAAAGTTCAAATATTAAAATCAATAAATAATTTTAAATTTTGTTTAATCTAAATTTTTTGCATCTCTTATAATCTTTCTTCAAAGAATTCATCATTTTAGTATTTATTTAGTATATGACAATTTAGTAATTTAATTTAAAAATGATTAGTTTTGAAATTATACTGAAACAACATTGTTAATTTGTTATCGTTATCAACCCTGCAACTTTATTGAAAGGTTAAATAATTGTTATATATAAATATAACCCGAATTGAAGCCGGCAAAAAATCAAGCTTAATTGTTATATACAAACTTCAACTTGATTATGAAATTAATCTCGAGTCAAATTTAGTCTCTGTTCCAATACTCTTATTTTTAAATTCTCTTCTATTTATAAGCAGATAGTAAGTCAAACAAGTTTTGAAAAAAATTCTTATAATTAAAAGCTCTTTTTTTATAACGAAGAAAAATGTCAAAAGCTCATAAGAGGAGTTTTTTTTTAATCTTTTATCAATTTTTCTTGAATTGTGTATTTTTTTTTAATGAAGAGTCGTATAAAAAAAGAAAAAGATATTTTTCTTAAAATGTGTCTTAAGTAATTTTTAAGCTAATATTTTTATATAATCATCAAATAATTTTAATTTTTTTAAATTCTTTTTTAATTTTACTTAAAAATAATTTCTAGCTTAAAAAATAAATCAAATCACACTTGTTATGATTTGATTTACCACAACCAGATCTAAATATGACGAGTTACTTTTTTGGAAATACAATCAAAACTAAAAGTAACAGCCTTATACTGGGCACAATCTTGGGAGACTAATTCTCCTCAAGTCATTACGATGCAATATTAAACAAGCCGTGGGAGGGACATCCAGCACAATCAGCTGTCCATCCTGATGAGGTGCATGAGTAGCAAGCCAATCAGCAACAAAATTGTCTTCTCTATAAGTATGACTAAGTTGAATAATCTAGTCTCTTTGAAGCATGCTACGAGCTCGGATGATTAAAGCAGAAAGATGATGACTTACGTCACACCCTTTTCTTATAAATTCCAAAGCCACCTTGGAGTCACCCTCCACAAAGACTCTCCTATATCCCTTATGCCAAGCCAGATCCATACCTGTCAAGAACCCCAAATTTTTGCTGAAGTAGAAGTACCACTCCCAAGGAATTTTGTAAAACTAGTTAACCAGTTTCCAACAGCATCCCTTATGACTCCACCATATGCAGTCATTTGCCCACTGTCTATGCTGGAACCATCCACATTAAGTTTAACATAACCCTCAGGCGGCGTTTGGTACAGGAGAAATTTTTATTTGTTCGGGAATCTCGAATTTCAAAAATATGATTTTTACATTCAGTTTACGATAATATTGGAAAATTTAAAATTTAGAAAAATTCATTTTCTCGGGAATCCTACAAAATACCGCATACCAAACGGCCCCTCAGAGGAAAAATTTCAGTGAACAAGACGTTCCTCTCTTCTAAGCTACTGATGACCAATCTTAACAAGGGTTTCATTAGCCAATTAAATATTACCACGAGTGTAGGTAATGCGCCTAATGAGTTACTACCTACAAGTCTAGTTTAGAAAAATTATGAAATCACATTATCATTAATAAATAATGTACCAGTAACTAACAAATAACGCGTATTATATAATAAATGTGAATGATATAATGCATACATTTTCCATTTTGAAATAGTTGTTATTTAAATTTTAAACATTTTGATGCTTTTAAATTTAAGATTGAAGAACTCATAATAAACCGTCTTGTGAGAGGGGGTGGCCCTGGCCCCATCAATTTACTGGGAGAAAGTACACTAGGACCCTGGGCGCTGTGTTTGTTACGTTTACGCGCATTGCACGAGTTTGGGCCCGCACTTTTCTTACCCTTCTCCTCCATAATTTTGACTCAGTGGAAAGAGAGAGAGACATGTGTGCTTTCGTTCAAAATTAAAACCTACCACTTCGGACTGGGGAAGATCTTTTCCATTTCAGACAAAATAACCCTTCTTATTCTCCTTAAACCATTAAAATGCCACTTCCTCACCTATTCCACCCTTTTCCACCAATGTCATCTGTGTAATTTTGACTAACAATAGCGGTAGATACTTATCTCCTCAATCATGCAATTATTAAAAAAATTAATATATTTTTTGAACGGTGTTGATGAAGGTGGTTTCAGCCAATGGATTCACTCACTCTCACGGATTCCTTGTAACCTGCCGCTGTTTATAAACACTTCACCTACTCTTCTTTATAAAACCATCTCTTACCACTTTTTTAGTTCCACGCTATTCCACTCCCTCACTCTTCTACCCTTTTTCCCCCTGAACAAATTAAAACCCTGTTTAACATTTTTCAATCTCTAAACGACAACCTTAATTCATGCAATTCTCAGGGTCTAGTATTGTAAGACCTTGTTACTTGGAACAGGACAACGGTTTGGCTTCCTTAACAGATATGGACGGTGGTTACCGTGCCAATAGTTTTGTTTCAAGGTCTATGACCATGCAGGGTTATGGTTATGCCACCTCTTACAATAGAAGCAGTTTCAGGAACCTTACTCTTTCCTCACCAAGATCTGGGAGATTCTATGATTCCAGATTTGAAGATCATCATCATAATCAACCCCACTTCCTCGAAGCTTGTTTTCTCTGCAAGAAGCCACTTGGGGATAATAGAGACATCTTCATGTATAGGTTAGCCACCTACAACAACAACAACCACCCTTTGTTACTTACTATTATTACATACAAATTACAAAGATTTATTTTTTAATATAAATATTTGTTACTTTTAAATATTGATTTAGTTGCTAGAAGACCCTTTTGAGAATTGAGTATTTTGGTTATGAATTTGATGTGATTGTTGATGTGATTTGCAGAGGGGATACGCCTTTTTGTAGCGAAGAGTGCAGGGAAGAGCAAATAGAGAAAGACGAAGCCAAGGAGAAGAATAGGAACCTTTCTTCATCCATGAAGGCTTTGAGGAATAAGGAACAAAGAGAATCTGCATCCCCAAACAAGGGTCAAGATTACTCCTTTCGTACAGGGACACTTGCTGCTGCTTAGTTCAATGGTAAATACGATTCCTCCAGAAACAACTGAGAAACTGCTGCAATATTCCCGGAAAAGGAAAGAAAATATTTTTAGAAAAAAGAGAGAGAGAGAGAGAGAGAGAGAGAGAGAGAGAGGAAAGTAACGAAAGGAAGGTGCGAGTTTTACTTTTTCTTTCCACGAAGCAGGGTCAAAGGGAGAAGGGATCGGTACAGGGGAATTTTGTGAATGTAGCTGTAAATGGTATACATATTAAAATGTGTGTTTGCTACTTGTGGGAGATCCTCTTTACCAAATGACTCATTTTTCGGGTTTCTTTTTTCTTTTCTTTTTTTCCTTGTAGGAATCAAAGTTTTGGTTTTGTTTCCTTTGTGAGTTGTGGTGGTTGTACCCATAGTTTCAGTTTTTCAAAGAAGAAACTGAATACAATGTAAAATGAGTAAAGCCCTTTTGGGGTGCTTAACTAAAAAAACACTTTCTCTTTTTGTTCCCTTGTAAAAAAAATAAAATATTCATATTAATCTTTTTTTAAGAATTAAATTGAATTTTTATTGAATTTATGAGGGATTAGATTTTTAAAGAATTAAAATTGTAAAGAGATTAAAAGTTGAATTTTTTTTTTTCATAAGGGACCAAAGTGAAACCGACGAGGGATTCAAAAGTGGCTTAAGTTATGTAGCTTAAGTTATGTAAAATTCCTTTTCTCTTTTTCGGGAACTATTGATTCATTTATTTGTCCCTTCTACGGTGTTCTTCATCCCCTTGCGGTGTTGAATATTTGCGTTGATTGGGAGTTGAAACGCAGGGGATTTTATCTATTTTTCTACAAGCTCTGAATTGGGATTAGGATGATTTGCCTGATACTGCCTTTTCTTAAGCGTTAGTTTAGTTTATGTTTTTTTTAAAAAAAATTATATTGTTTTAAATCTTTATTTAAATATTTATTTTGTACGAGGTGGTTAAGTAGATTAACAGGTATTTTTTGAAATGAAATGACCTTGAACATAGATTAATAAGTTTAAGTTTTAATAAGATAACAATAATATGATTTTAATATATAGAGGTAGGATATAGTGCTTATTTTATTTTTTATGTTTATTTTATCTATTCATCTTCTTTTAAGATTTTAATATAATGGTATTGATAATATGTAAGGAGAGTAGGTATAAAAAAATAGGTATAATATTTTAGGATTTGGTATTTGTCATTTTAAATGACATAAATTATGTCATTTAGGAGAAAGATAAACACAAAAAATAGAAATCATACGAGAGAGAAAGTGAGTGGTATTTTTTTAATTCAAATTTTAAATAGTAAAATAAATTGTGTCTATCTCTCTTCTAATATGACATAATTTTATATCATTTAAAATGACAAACACTTTTTTTAATATTTTATTATTAAATATTTTATTTTTAACTATTGGCTGAAGTTATTACTATGTATATATATATAAAAAAAAAAAGCAAGCGAGACTAAATATTTACACACTCAATGTTAATAGGGAGAGGAATATCAAGTTCAGGAAAAGTTTTTCAGTGCATCAGGAATATCTAGGTGAGTATTCTTTCTTTTTTAAATGTGGATATTTTTTTAATTTAATTATTAATTTATATTTTTATTTAAGTTCCAAAAATTAAGATATTGATAACTATTTATTTTAACATTTTTTTCTCTCTTTTTCTATTATCATTAATTCATCTTTATATAATTATGATTTTCATATAACAGTCATATAATTTACTTAGATTTGTTCCAAGTTAATGAAAGGGTTAATTTACTTTTGTATCCTGTGACCTGCAGGAGGATGAAATTTAGGTAGGAAACAACTGTTCAAGAAATTAAAAAAAAAAACAATTGCGGATCGTTATTAGAGAAGAGGAATTAATTAGTGAACTAAGATATTTCGTATGGATTTAAATTTGATATTATGTTACACATAATTCGACGATTTATTACTATATAATAACATATTGATACATTATTAAAATTAAAAAATAAACTTTTAAGTAATAATAAATAGAGCAGAGTTATATTTATTAATTTTTTATTTATAAATTCTTATAAATTATACTATGTATTACAGATAATATATATTATTTTAATATGTATTACACGTAATAATAGTATAATTTGTAAATAGAAAAATTATAAATATGATTTACTCCTAATAAATATTGGTTAAACCTTTTAATAATATAATAATAATTCATAATGAGATGAAGATTCATGAAATGATGAAAATGTTATCTAAACGTTGCTTTTGAGATTTTGTTGTCTTGTGCGGGTAATCATGTATTATCAAATTTAGGGATTAAAGTTAGATTTCAACGGTAAAAAGGTACCAAAAAAATAAAAGAAGTCATCAAATACATTTTTGAATAATGTTACACGTTTAGGTATACATTACTTCACATAAGTATAGCTTTTTAGTATGATTAAAATTAGTTTTACCTTTATTTTTATTATTTTCTCATACAATATGAGGTGATTTACTTTGTGCTTGCTTGCATTAAATATTTTTTTACACTTCCATGTTTTAATTTTGAAAAACGAGGATAATTAATTATATGAATTATTGCAATCTGGACTGGATAGATAAATTGAGGTGCGTCTTATTTACATAATTATTTTTTATTGCTAAATATATTCTTAACATTTTATAATCGTTTATTATTAGATGATAGTAAATAATGTTTATTTCGGAATTTTGTATTTTGCTTCCGGCAAATATAGGATTATAGAGTTTTTTTTAATACAAAAAATTTAAGTGAAATTAGATACCGGTATCTTATTGGGATCAGAGAAGACTCCAACCTCTTTGAAATTTTTTGAGAGAAATTACATATCACTTATCTACAAAATCTAATAAGATTTGAACCCGTACCCATATAAAATGTGGACCAAATCCTTAACTAATCACGCCCACCTTTGTTCGCGGACTAAGGAGTTTCTGCCCTCTCTATTGTAGTCTTGTTACTTGCAGTGACAATATGGATTTTTGATTGTGTTTCGAGTTTTTTTTTTTAAAAAAGTAAAAAAAAAAGTATATTTATTTTCGACATCCTTTTTTCATATTTGAATGAGAAAGAGGATTTTCTTTACGGGTGAATCACATTTTATGTTATTAAAAATTTTAAAATTCTTTTCATTCTAGAAAATTCTAAGATTTTAAAAATCTAAATAAAGAAAAAGATAAGAATTTCCAGTATCTTCTTTGACCAAGAACTTATGAGCATTGAATCTTATAAAAGTTTTATTGTTTGTTTACCAAAAAAAAAAGTTTTATTGTTCAGTGTCAGTTATCTGTCCCTTTTCCGTTTTATGTTCTTTGAAAACTTTTCTCTCCTTTTACTTTCTGGTAATATGTTCTTTTGAAGCTAACAAGTCATGACTAACATGCTATGTAGCACCGATACGACACGCGACACGTGACACGACACGATACGACACTCCGACACGTCAATCTTAAAAAATTATGGATTTCGACACGTTGGGACACGTTTTAATATTAAATAATATTTTTAATATATATAGTGTATATTTTATTTAATATTTAATAATTTAACAAAAAAATGAAACTAAATTAATAATACTCATTAACACGTTATAAAGATGGAAGCTTTAATAAAAAAAAATAAAAACTGAGATGAGAGAGAGATATAATATCAGATAGAGAGATCAAATCATATTAGAGAGAGATCAGAGAGAAGAAGATACAACAAGAGCGTAATAGGAATTGACAACAATGATGCTGAGATGATCTCTTATCTACTTAAGGGGAAAAAAGAAAAAAAATAAAATTGATATGATCAGTTGGAAGCTTTATTAATATATTATAACTTTTAAAAAAAAAAATTTAAAAAAAATAAAAAAATTACGAAAATGCCATTTGACCGTGTCGGACACGGTCAAATTCGCGTGTCGGAATGGTCAACGTGTCGGAAAAAGTCAACCGCGTGTCCGACACCGTGTCGGAGCGTGTCGGAGCGTGTCGCCGTGTCGGAGCGTGTCGGACCCGACTCTTCCTGTTTTTACAAGTGTCCGTGCTTCCTTGCTAACATGAGTAGGACGACATTTAGACGAACGAAAACTAGTAGATTGCTATTAGGTACCCGTGCAGTACCATAAATAGAGCGGAATAAGTTCAAGAATAGTGGACAAATCAAATCATTTGATTATTTGTTTTTTTTTAAAAAAATTTAGAAATGTGCTTACTACCCGCTAAAAAAATATTGAAATGATTAGGAGACATTTGGTAAAAGAAAAATTTATTTTTATCAGAAAAAATTAATTTTCAGGAATATGATGAATTTTTTTTTTTCGGGTAAGTTACTAAAAGATGTTTGGTAAGCCAAATTTTTCCGAGAATGTTGTGTTAATTGTACTGATACTGTGTGTTAATTTTTCCACCACATGAGAAAAAAACAATTTCATCCCATCAATGATAATCTTCCATAACCATTTTATGAAGAAAAACAAATGATTGGGAAAAAAATTTTCCTAGCTATACTTTTACTTCACCTTTCATGAAAAATAGACAAATAATTTTCTCCATCCCATTTTTTCTAGAATTTTTTTTTTCACCTCCTACTAATCACCGCGTTAATTTTTTCTATCTTTCATAAGATGTCTTTGTTGGAATTAATGAAAGAATTAATGTACAATGATCCATTGGTTATGAATAAGAAATGGGTTAATAAAGAAAAGAGAAAAGGGAAGATGAAGAGGTGTGTGGGTTTAACAAGTCTCACATTGGACAATTAGTAGGAAGTGAGAGAGTATATAAGCTCCCACCTCACTCTCTTAGATTGGCCCTTGGGTCACTACATGTTTTATGTAGGGGGAGGAGCTAGGTGAACTTTGGTCCACCACACACGCACGCCGCCGTCCGGCCGGTTCAGTTATTTTTTAATATTTGTCCAAAAATGTATCTGTTGCTTCCGTCCAACCCAAACGTTTTTACCGCCGAATTTTTGAGCAGTGTTGAACCGAACCAGTTCTTCCCCTTCGTGAACCAGTCACCGGTTGTGTCTGCTCACTGAACCGGTCACCGGTTGTACCTGTTCATCGGAACGGTCATCGGTCGCACCCGTTGGCTGCCGTCAGACACGGCGGTTCGCCGCCAACGACTGTTCCTCGTGACCGGTCAGTATCTATAAATAGACACTGACACCTTCAGAAATTCATCCAGTTTTTTGTGCACTGAAACTCTGCCGAAATTTTTCTCCTTCCGGTTTTGCATACTGCCTTTCATCCTCCGGTGTACTTTCCTCTGGCAATAGTTGTGTTCGTTTGGGTTGCTGATTGGTAGTGCCATCATTCTTCAGACGAAATCTGTTCTATCCTGGGAGACAAGTGTCCATCAACCTTTGGCATCTGTAAGGGGAAAAATTGTCTTAAGGAGACACGTTCTGTGGGCTCGGATTTTTATTCTTCTACTGCATACATTCATTCCTCTGATTCTGTCTGCTTTATCACACTCCTCAAGTAAGTCTGTTTTAATTATTATAATTGCACAGTGATAATTCTGATCGTCTACCTCCTCTGTTATACAAGGGTTCAAATCTATTAGTGATGTAATATCACCCACTGTCTTCAATAACAGTCTTTACTATACCTTTAGATTTAAAACTGATCTTCACTCGAACATGTAATGGCTCTAGGATGCAGATAAATTTTTACTGATAGAGCGTGGTTTGCAAACTGATCTGCAATGCTTATACGTACTGTTGGACAAGTGGCTTCAATACTCAAGAGTGGAAGTGAATTGAGTTTTACAAAAAAAATTCGCAAAATGCCTATTTTGATATTTTAAAGAGTATTTCATCAATAAAGTGATTTAATAAGGAAAGATCTAAGTGTGAGAGCAAGTGTAGTGATCAATAAAGTAAGCAAGCAAATAGATAAATACAATCTAGAAATGCAATTTCAATACTTAAAGTAAGGAGTTTAAGGTTAGAGAAATTGCAAACTAGATGTATCCTGGTTCGGTCCACTACCGTGACCTACGTCCAGATTGAAGCCACTCGATCAAATCTTTTCACTAGCTATCAAGCTTAAGGGTGCTTGACAAACCACTACAACCTTTCAAGACTTCGGGCTCTTGATGTCTTATAATTTTTCACTCCAAATTTTCTTAAGAATTTGGTGACCTCTCTAGTGTATAGGGTTCACTCCCCTAACTATTCAAGAAATCAAATGAAGGTGTTTAACAATGGCTAAGTACTCTCAAAGTACAAATAATACAAGTTGAAGAACAATGGTTGTTGACACTCTCACAAGAATAAAGCTCAAAGATGATTTATGATCAAGATGATTGAAAATAAGCAAATGATGTGAATTAAAGCAAGAATTATGATCAAAAAGAGTTGTCCAATCAATGGAACAATGGTCTCTATTTATAGAGGGCTCCCATAAGCCTTTGTACACTCATTTACGCAAAACTAGCCGTTTATAGCCGTTATTTTCGTCTTCTGGTGCAGTAGGAATCGATTCCTGCTCATAAGGAATCGATTCCCAACCTGTTAAAAAGGTTGGAAATACGTTTATAAGCATTTTAAAACCTTTTCAACCATGTTTAATTGATTGATTGAATCTTGAAAACTTGTTTTCATAAATACGTGATGCTATAAATCTTTTGTGTAATTAAATGATAATTTAATGCATGTATTTCAGCAGAAATATGTTTGAGCTTACTCATCCAAGAAGTCAATTACCCTCACAATTAATTCTAAGTCCTAAAGTATATTACTTGAGATCTCTTGGACTTAGATTCTTCTCTTGAAGCTTGAATCTTGAAGGACCTCATGAGTGTTAGTTGTTTGTTTCTTTTTTATTGTTGCAACTTGAAGCTTTCCTTCCATACTTTGTTTGTTATCATCAAAATTTTAGAATCTTTACATTATGCATTGGTTCCACAATCTTTCTATTTTTGATGATGACAAACTCAAATTGAGAAAATGATTAGCGTAGCATGTAGCGTGATAAAAATAGAATTGAAGCTCCCCTTAATCTATTGATTTATATAAACTATGAAGATCTTTTATTTTTCAAGTTTATTCTCCCCCTCTTTACCTTAAATATGTCTTCCTCATATAATGGCGGTGTTTCTCAATTGACATATCTTCTTCCCCTTTGGCAACATAAAAAAGTAATACATAATCCAACATAATAGTATATAATTATGGTTAGTAGCTCCTTAGATGAGCCAATTGTTGTATATAAATAATATCGGTCTGCGTGCTTTATTTTTTTAATTTCTTAATGGTGAGACCAACCTTAAATATGTGTGAGTAGAAAAAAATTTCCTCTCTCATATGAAAGGAGAAAAACAAAGCCCATAAATAATACCTATATGTTTTGTTGAGGAAGAAAGATATAATAAACCCATTAATTCTCTTGTATTTTGTGTTTTCTCTCCTGTTAGGAATTCCTCTCCTAACTCAATGTGACAATTGTGTGAGTAATGTGTCCAAAGAGTGGTTCTGTAAGCGCGATATTGAATCGTGCATGATGGGTGCTAATCGTGGAAGATAGAGACTAACAGAGAGGTAAGGCCGTGCAATTACCCATGTCGGTGAGTTGCGACCAAGTTCGGGTCAGAATTCATGCATTTGGTTCTGGGTAGGCAGTGGCGGAGCCACATCAAAATTTTAGGTGATGCCGAATTTTTTTGACATATTAAATTATTAAAATATTTATTATAATTACACAATCTAATTAGCAAAAAAATTTATTATAAATTCTAACATACTTATCTAAATTATGTATTAAATAATATCACGTAACATTAAAAATTCAAATGAACAATTATCAAAGCAAACATATAAAAAGGCACTAACCTTTTCGATAAGCATTTCAAACATAAGAATTTCACTTTCCTCTCACAGCATAATAAGTAGGGGATAAGTTATTTTATCTACCATTTTTTTCGTCTACCTTTGCCTATCACTCTCCAACATCGTTAGATCGGAATCTTAATAAGAGAAAGAAATAATAAATGTAATTGAGATTCTGATCCAATGGTATTGAAGAGTGGTAAGTAAAGGTATGCAAAAAAATGGTAGGTAGAATAACTTATCCCAATAAGTAATGGACAAAGCATTTTTCTAAAGATATGAAAACAGACAAATATAATAAATATATGCTTAATAACATTTAATAAATAATTTAAAATATAATAGAAAAATGCATACCTAAAATTGTAAACGACACTCTTTTAAATTGATAAAATCTTCAAGGATAGAATCTCGTAATTCTTGAATAAGTTACTTTGTACTTGAAACTAATTGTATATCATTCAAAATATCTTGAGATTTTTGTTGTAATGCTTGAAAAAGAATTTCAGTGATGCTCATTATCTCTTTCATCAAAAATAAATTAAAGATAAATTTAAAGGAAGTGATCATCTTATAAGCTGCAGTAGCATCTCCTCTTTGAGAATAATTAAGCCTTTATTATGATTGCAATTGTAAGTCACAAATTAAGGCTATGAAAGTAATTTTAATTGATGGGTTAGGTAAAAGGGTTTGGGTATTGGGTTTTACATATTTTTCTGATTGAAAAACATAAATATAATTATATTTATTTAGATGGTGCCAAATTACAAATTTAATCTTAGTTAATTATAATTAATTATATATTATATATAACAAGTAAATTTTTTTAAAACCAGGCAAGTGCCAAGGCACCTGCTGACATAGGAGTGGCTACGCCACTGTGGGTAGGGGTGTGCAAAATAACTAAAAAATTGAACCGAACCGTCCTTAAAATAACCGATTTTTAAAAATCGGTTCATGAACCGAACCGATTTTTAAAGAACCAGTTCATGAACCGAACCTGTTTTTAAAGAACCAGTTCATGAACCGAACTGGTTTTTAGAACCAGTTTAAGAACCGAACCATTTTGAACCGAATCGAACCGTTTTCAAACCGAACCAAATATATTTTTATAACTTTATTTTATAAATTTTAAATTTTCTTTTCTTTTCAAAAGAGGGTCGATCCGAACCGGTTCCGAACCGAACCAGATTTGAACCATTTAAATAATTTCGGTTCGATTTTTTAAAAAATTCAGTTTGGTTCGACTCATGCACATCCCTAGTTCTGCGCCTGGTTGAGGTTTAAGACTAGGATAATCAAATAATAACCCCCCAAATAATATTCTATTCGAGGTATTATTAATTGTGATATAAAAAAAGATGAGCACACTCAAACGAAAATAAAATTTTGAACATAAATGAAATGTTTTTCTATGATTAAAAATAAGAGTTAAAATATTCAATAAAACACTTAATGAAGCTAATATCTTTTTTTCGCAGTGTTTGAAAGGGTTAAAAAAATATTTGACTCCATTTACAAATCAATTTCTATATTTAAAATTCATAATAAAAAATAGCAACCGATTTCATTTTAGTCTCAGGATTTTCATAATATCAACTTTGTAATCAAATGGTACTCATTCTACAATATTCTCTCTTCAAATGTTTTTTAATTTTACCTTTGTTATTAAAACTGCTTTTTCTTAATCAAACATTAATGTCATAACTCAAACTAGATAACAGATGGGGTGGCGGTGATTTTCGTTTACATCAGCAATGTAGGAAAAAAAAAACTGAATCCTAATCATCAAAGCATGTGAGTAGAGCACTGAATAAGTTCTAAATTAAGCTATATCACCAAATCAAAGTGTCTAACGTCGCATTCAGATTCATCTATTTCTCTAAACTTGAGAAGCATTAATACAGCATTGGTTTACAATTAAATGTTTTTTTTCTTTTCTATGTAAAACTACATTTATAATCAAAAAGCATAACTTAAAAGAATGAGTATATATATATATATTATAAAATTCAGTTATGTATCAAATTCACCACCGAACCTGAATCTATGATTGCATGGTAGCTCTTCTCAAAGAAGCACTTCCAGTTTTGGATTCTAGCACCACCGCAGTGCCGCGCTTATGGGATGTTTCGCTTAATTAGTTTATTAAGCGTGAATGCGTGACGCAAGAAACCATGACAAGGAACGATTGGCACCTTTATAAGGTGATCTCTCTAATGGTTGCCTGGGAAAGAAAAAAAAACAGGAAAATGGGGCCATTTAGGTACATTTTTATTTTTTTATTTTTATTTTATAAAAGGAAAGGCTAAAAATCTGGAATTTTCACGTGGTTCTAAACAATCCTTACTTTTTTTTTTAATAAGATTTTACCCAAAGTCCTATACAACTAGAAAAATCCTGTATAGCGAGGGAATTGCTATGAAAATTCCGTCACTAATTTCATCATCGCTACTACTTTCTCTCGCAAATTCCTTCGCAAACGATTTTGCGAGGAAATTTACGAGAGAAAGTAGTAGCGAGGATGAAATTAGCGACGGAATTTGCATGGCAATTCTCTCGCTATACAAGATTTTTCTAGTAGTTAATTGTTAAGATTCTTCCCTTGGCTCTCAAAAAGCTTATCAACCGATGTGCTGCATTATGGATACCTAATACATTTTTCAGTTACTGATATTCTTACACCCAAAATTTCATATCTAGTCATTTTTTTCCATCTAAATTAAAAATTCAGTTGAAGCACATTCTCAAGACTCAAATTTGAGAGCTTTTATTAAAGAGAATAAATTCCTTACTACTTAAATCAATAGTTATTCGTTCACACCAAGTTATTTGGTTATTGATAAATTAACTTTGTGGCTAACAATTAATTAATATTGCAGTTTCTTACTTAAAAATATATTGTTAATTTGTTAGCTAAAAATTAATATTATTAACTAAAAAATAACTCATAAGTAAATTAGCATACATGAATAATAGAGTTTCATACTTAAAAGAAACATTTTCCTATACTTTAGGTCCTAAACTTGCTTATACGTCAACGTCAAATTAATGTATATAACGAGAGAAACGAGAGAGAAACGAGAGAGAAAATGAAACGCAAGCTGCTTCACCTTTCGACTTTTGAGAATAACAATCAGAAAATGGCTAAAGTTTTTGTGCTTTTATTACAACTCCAAGCTATACAGGTGAGCGCGTTTGTCATGCAATATTTTTTTTTTCTTTTTTTTTTAAAACTTAAGAAGTGTTTTAAAATTCCACTTGGTCATCAACTTGATTGAGGTGTGTTGGGTATAGCTCATAGTTCGCATGCTGAGTAGGGTCCTTGTTATTGGGGTCAGCAGAAAGACACTTTGATTTATTGTAATTTTTCCTTTTTTTAGAAGTTTGAGTCAATGAATAGCTGCGGTTATAATTTTCTAATTTTATTTATATTCTTCTTGTAAACTGAGTGACTTGTAACAAGTGGTTGTTAGGTGAATATAGTACAAACAAGCTAGATGTAGCCTAAATTGAGTAAAGCAGGATAAATCAATGTATCAATTCTCTCTCTTTTTCTCTTTTCGTTTTGCGATTTGTGTGTTGGGTTAGTAATTCAACTGGATCTCAAAATAATATATAACAAATATTAAATTATGAGTATTATGTCAAAAAAATAAAAGTGATCCAGTAATAAGCTTTTCGATCCTCAAATAAGGGGGACTCAAGTTAAAATTTCATTGCTGACAAAATCTATATATTTTACACATTTTAACATAAAAATGAGTGAATCGCGGGTCATGACTGGTTCACCGGGGGTCATGACCGATTGCTTGGAAGTATTCCACTTATCAATATTATAAATTTAAATAAAATAAACAAATATTGTAATTAATATACATAGGATATATATAATTAACTTTAAAAAAATTTAAAATTTACAGAAATTAAATTTTAAAATTCAAATATTCTAATTTAATAATAGGGTCTGATTACATAGATTGATGACACAATTACATTTGTTTTTCCTGATCAGAAAATTCCTCCCAAATTTCCGTCTAAACTATTTAATCTTTTGTCGATGTCCAACCATCTATTTATAATAATTTATTTCCATTTTTTTAATTTAATGATGAATTTTTAATAAATAGCTCCTCGATATTAACTTTAGAATTTAGATGATAGAACCATTGTTGTCAAAAACTAGTGTAAAAACATAAAAAATTATGTTTTTACGCTTTTATTAAAGTGGTGCGTGTTAAAACGCAAGTAAAAACGGTCTTTGATAAAAACTGGTAAAAACGCCGTGTAAAAATGGCAAAAACTTGTGTTTTTACTGTTTTGACCGTTTTTACTTAAAACAATTTTTTTTTTAAAAAAGATTTACAAAAAAAGAAATTAAAAAAATCCAATTTTCGTTTTCCTCAAATCACATGCACATATCTTCATATCTTTTTGTTTGGATATATGACTTTTATAATTATGTCTTATAAAACTGTAATTCTATTATAAGTTATGCTATGAGAATTGTTTTGTGTTTTTGAATCATTGTGTGCATTGATAGAAGTGAAATTATATCCTGATCCAAAATTGCCGTGTATGAAGCAGTTAGAACAGATTGATTATCCATTAGTTATCACTGTTTATAATTTTGATATTTGGTTATCAAAAATAATTTTCTTTTTTAGATAGATAAGTGGCTCAACACACATCTTTATATGTGATATTTTTTTTACATATATATATATATATATATATATATATAAAATTTTATATCTTGATCTTAAGTAGTATAATGTAGAAACTTTACGTTTCGTGTCGTTTTTACGTTTTACGTTTCTACCACCCATTTCCATTTCTACGTAGAAACTCGAGTTTGACAACATTGGATAGAACTGGTATTTGACTGAACACTTTATTACCCGCAGTGGAAATTATCCTAACCCGCCGTTTATTTATGCATTATAAATTGGGGTTTGATTTTCTCATGTTAAATGAGAATTCAATTCTCATGTTATAGAGATAAAAAAACATGTGAGACCCATGTGTTAGAAAAAATTATATGTAGGACCCATGTCAGCACGGAAATCGAAGGGTGTGTAGGAAAATTTAAATTCTCATGTTAAATGAGAATTATAAAACCCTTATAAATTTTTTTTATTAATGGAGTGAAAAATAGATTGGGGTAAATTTATCTTTAAATCAAGTGAGAAAACCTATTAGGATTGAGGAGGATTAATTTTTTTTTTCTACATTCCAATCGACTCTTTTTAGTCCTATATTTCTTTTTTCTTTTTTTTTTTAATTTATTTCCGTTTTTGCAATTTCTTCTTGTTTTTTGTTTTGGTTTATTGGTCGTCCATCCCAATTAATTTGAGAAACATATAACATTGATGTTATTTTTAATTTACAATGATAGTAACAAACATTTGAGCACACTTTTTTTTTTCCAAACTAGAAAAATATAAGAAAGTGCAAACAATATGGTAATGAAATAAAAGAGTCAATTATTTTTCTTTCTACTTTGTTGAGTACCTATATAATGTTTTACTTTTTTGCGAAGGATTTTACCTAATCACCATCTTTATTTTGAAACTACGTGAGTAATTTATTAAGATTAAAAAAAAAAACCTTAAAATGTCAGCAACTACTGAAAACCACATCCCAATTCTCTTTTTTGTTACTACATACCATCCATCCCTTTGCTGAGAGCTCACATGTATGCATGCGTTACGGGACAAAAATTTCTAGCGGTATCTAGCTAATGTGACGTACATATAGAAAAAGATTACCAAAAAAACCAAATCAGAACAGAGAAGCAAGCAGAAAGCAACAGAATGTTATCTTCTATTTGGCTTTTGCCAGAGTAATTAGTTTTCCTTCATTAATCAACAACATGTATAGCATCAGATTCTTACCAAAACATGCACCAAATCATTAGTCCTTACTTATAAATATATATAAAATGCATAGAGTATTCATCACATTACAAGGTCTATATTGTATCCCATTTCTCACAAGCATACCCCAAAAGAAGAAAGAAAAGAAGAAGAAGAAATTAAGAATGAAACTCCCCTTTTACCTAGTGATTTTCATTCTCTTTCAATTCCTCTTTCAATGCTCAAATGGCTCCAATATTATCCATCAGTCTTGCAAGGAGGCCTCCAAGAATGACCCAAATTTGAGCTATGATTTCTGTGTTGCATCCCTTGATGAGGCTGCTTCCAAGAACAAACCACCCACTAGCCTCGAAGCTCTTGTGGGCATGTCAATTCAGCTAACCAAGTCAAACGGAACCAACATCATTTCATTCATTTCAAAGCTCTTGAAGAACCAAACTTTTGATCAATATGCAAAGGCTTGCCTACAAGATTGCTTTGATCTTTACAAGGATTCACTTTCAAGTCTAGAAGATGCTATGGTTGCTTTCAAGTGCAAGGATTTGGACACAGCTGGTATAAAAGTGAGTGCTGCCTTGGATGACTCTGTTACCTGTGAAGATCAGTTCAAGGATAAGAAAGGTGAAATATCTCCTTTAACAATGGAGAACCATGTTTACTTCGAACTTAATGTAATATCTCTGGCTTTCATTCAAATGTTTCGCCAACACTATTGACGAAAAACATATAAACAATGTGTGTATTGTGAGTCTTTAAATTAATTTTATTAGCTTTCTAAATGCCTCTGTTATTGTATATCTATATATATATATATATATATATATATAATTGCAGCGTGTGTAATTTCTCTATTTGTTATGTTGTATTGACATTGAAATTATATAGTTTAAAACCTCTTCATATGGCAGAATGGCTGTGAACTTGTGAAGGTGTTTATTCTTTATGTTTTTTGTGACTTTTGGTTGATGGTGTTGCGTGATGATCACCACCAAAGTTTTTGATTCCTTTTAATAATTTTGGTTTTTGGATGGTGCCTTTTTTTTCTTTTTTCTTTTTTTTTTTGTGGAGATTGACCTCGTAGAAAAGTTAAGAGACCATTTTTCAGCATGATTTGACAAAGTGGACGATGAGGCCCACCATCCATCTACTTTGCACCTGGGTTGGGCCGTTTTCCCTGCTGGTGCAGGCCCAGTCTTTGTTGGCCTTATTATTAATTCCAAATATAATAAATGTTTTATTTTTTATTTAAAATGTTTTATTTTTGACTCCTTATTCATTTTCTTTAAAGTACGTATTGGCGATATTAATAAAACAAATAGTAAATTGTCGAACACCTTTTTATGTTAAGTCTCAATATTTTTCCTTTTTCATGTTATGACTAAACTAAAAAAAGCAACAACAAAATCACACTTAAGAAAACATTTGCTCTTTAATAAACAACAAAATCACACTTAACAAAATCACACTAAAAAAAGCAACAACAAAATCACACTTAAGTCTCAATATGCTCATGTTTTAAAAATGAAGAATTTGAATAAATTCCACCTACATGCATGGAATTTCTAAAGTTCCTGATATGTCTATTCAAACTTAACCTTCGTTTTAATTAGAAAGTTATCATCCCCTTATAGGGATTAAGCAATACTTCACATTGGGCTTCTTCATCTCTAAACTAAGCCCAACAGTACCTTCACAATAATAGAAGCCACTCTAGCTCCGTCTAGCCCCTTCTTCTAAGACCTATTTACTCAAATTCATTAAAATCAAAATCTAATAAGCATTGACGTCAAAACAAAAGCACTCATCAATTTAGTAAAATATTAAGCTCTGCATTCTATACTTGTAATTCAATAAGTAAATTCAGCTTCAAATTACTATATAAGCATAATAGACATGCAGCTGTATGTTGACATAGAATTTGATTGGCTCGTAGCGCTGATAATTGTGAAGCCCTTTAAGTTAGATGAGTTTATGAGAAACTTCAAGGAAGTAAAGTTGCATCCTTGGTAAATGCTTGATCTGACAACAGCTTCTTTAATTTCTTGTACACTGATTTCCTTAACTTGATTTTGCCAAACAATGCAACTTCTTCTAATTATTTTTAGGAGAAGGATATACTTACCACTAAAAAAGTTTACAACCTTTACAACCAACCTAATCATCGTTGATTTTCGTCAATCTAACGATTATCATTTATTAGAAATTATTGGGTCGCATATATTAGTTAATTATTAATTCCAATAAATGATAACCGTTATATTGACGAAAATCAACGATGATTAGATTAGTTGTAAATGTGGTTGTTGCGTTCACAGCAAGTGCTCCGGTCGTACAAGTAATATAATATTTAAGTAAGAGATCGTTTCCACGAGGATTAAAACTCAATCACTAGTTCACTACTTTGACTTAAGTTCGACAATCGAATTTAGATTTGTAGGATCTGATTTGAAAATTAAAATACTAAAACTAATTAAGAACAAGAATTTAAAGATTTGAATTAATTAATAGAAAAGAACGTAGCTAGGGTTTCGATTTCCTTCAATCTATCTATTACATTTCAATTCCTTGTTTAATTTAATCGTCCTTAATATCAATCAAATCAATTTTTTCTAATGTAATTAGGATTCAATCCTTTGATACCCTAAGTCTTTACAATCTTGCAAGTACCATAGTTCCTCGGTTATTCCCCAAGAAAGTCAGTATTATGTTCAAGAATCTTAAGACTGCGCAAAACCCTATGTCTATCCCTATAATCATAAGGATTACGATGAAATTGTCAGGTAAGGATCATGCATCAACATTCTTATTGTCATACAATTACCTAATATCAATCTACAAGATTCAAGCTCATAGAAGGTATTAATAAAAGACAATTTCATTCATGATAAAAAGGAAATTAACTTAAAGAATTGTTCAAAGCATAATAAAGAAATTGAATTCCATCTAACACTAACTACTATGAAATTTAGCCGGGCATAGCAAAATAAAAAAAGAAAGAAAATATCAAAGCTTCCCCAAACTCCATAGTTGATTGGTGAATCTTCAATACTTCCGGTGCAGACTCGTTTCTGTTCCGTCTCCGCCTCTCACGAACATGAACTGATGTTCCCTTCGCTTCTCCGCTGCCTCTAGTCACCAAGAATTCTTCAAGAATGTGAAAAAGTATGTAATTCTACCCTAAATTGTGTTTTTTTAGCTCAAGAATTCGTGCCCTAGATGGTTATTTCAAGTGGGCCTAAGTTGGGTTTCTGGGGTGCTGTGGGGCGCTTAAGCCTCTTAGCTGATGCATGAAAATTTTATGTGGCGCGCTTAAGCGCGCTGATGGGCGCTTAAGCGCGCACTTCGAATCATAACTATTACTCTTGGTCGCGCTTAAGCCTTGAGTTGGGGGCTTAAGCGCCCTCAGGCAGTGACTATTTGCTCATAAATGGAATATTTAGAATTTTAGGGGGCTTAAGCCCCATATTGGAGGCTTAAGCCTTCTCTTCAAGAACTTCGTTTTGTTTCTTTTTCTTCAATTTAGATCTTCAGATCATCAGCTCTTGATCTTTATCTCTCAAATCTTCATATTTTCTTCCAATTATCATCAAATTCCTTCAAAACAAGCAAATACAATTTATTTAATTCATAATTCACAAGTTCATGTTTTTATGTCAATAAATCCTAGTTTCTACTCATTTAACTTGATAATTGATATAATATTTGTCTATAAAACAAGATAAACTAAATATTTATCAGTGGTAAAATTTTTTGGTGGTAAGTATATTATGCCCCTTATTTTTATTATTTTCCAAACGGGCTACAATTGGTATTTTTTTTTATTATTATTAAAAATTATGTATATCGAAGATCAAACTGTTTGACTGCACTCTTGGTAAGATGTATGAGCGTTGGAGACCATCATGTCATAGATTTTTAACTTAAAATCTTCAACTGGCAGTGCCCACACTCAACCCCAGTTAAATGATGTCCTTGTTGAATGTGCCTTATTTTGTTTTCGTTCATCTTTTGTATCATGTTTTTTTTGTTTTGTTGACGTTTGACTACACTCTTTTACAGCATTATTTGAAAAGGTCAGAGAATATAAGCGGTGGAGTTGATAGAACTTTGTCTAGAAAAACTGAAAGTAAAATCTCTAGTTGGTTATGAACGTGTTGATGTACTTATAATGTAGTAATGATGACTAACTTGACGGCTAAAGCAGCGTTTTAGAACTTTTGAGCAAAAAAATCTTCCAATTAAAATTGATTGGATAAGTTTTTCCAAACTAATACAGTCAAATACGTCATTGATAATGACGAGATTCATGCCAATCAGCGCCACATAGGCAGTCCTGTTACCGTAAAATTTCGGAAGGCCGAAACTTTTGACTCGGGTATCCAAATCAAATACTTTTTTTTGATTTCAAATAACTTTTCGAGATCTACGTAGTGACACCTTATTTGACATATTTTATCTCCCACAAACATAGTTGAAATTGCAATAATAGTTCCACAATTACAAGATCATTTAAATCCAAAAGATCCTGAGTTCTTTCCGAACCAACACCATGAGCTGCCGCAGTGCCATCTTCTGGATTTAAATGCTCTTGTGATTGTGGTATCATTTTTACAAATTCGAGCTATGTTTGTGGGAGATAAAATATATCAAAAATGAGGTGTCATTGCGTAGATCTCGAAAAGTTATGTGAAATAAAAAAATCATCTTATTTGGATACCCGAGTCAAAAGTGTAGCCTTCTTAAATTTTACGGTAACAGAACTATCTATGTAGCGTTGACATGGCAAGAGTCCACTAGTACCGTCAATAGCAATAACGTGTTTGACTGCATCACCCAATAACTTTAACCGCACAATTCTTTTGCTCAAAAATCTTGTAATGGCGCTTTTCCTCTAGACATAAGATTGTGTTCTTTGTTTCCTATAAAAATGTGTGGTAAAATCAAAATTTTACTTTATTATTTGGATTCACAAAATATTTATGTTTGAAACTATTGGGAAGATGCAGCAACCACGATTTGCATGCCACACAATTAAGGTAGGATCAAAGTTCAAATCCTATACTAAGCAATTGTTAGAGGGTCTTCTAGTAGCGAAAGTACCTAATTTGTGAATTGCATATACCATTTGAGTCGTGCTACATCTCACCGATAGTTGAGAGAGAGAGGATAAGACTTGAAAAAGGGTATTCTAACATAGCAGCTTCATAGGTTCCTCACATTTTATTTTGAGATCATCAAGTACAATTTTCAGCCACAGTAACTCACAAATGCCTTGAGCCATAGCTCGAAATTCAGCTTCTGCACTTAATCTGGCAACCACATCTTGTTTCTTACTTCTCCATGTCACCAAGTTACCGCAAAGAAACATGCAATAACCAGTGGTAGAACGACAGTCAGTCACGGATCCAGCATAATCAGCATATGTGTAGACTTCTAAAGATAGATTGCCATCACGTCGGAATAACAATCCTTTACCAGGAGTACCTTTAAGATACTGAAGAGTTCTTTCTACTGCCTGCATGTGTTTTTCTTTTGGATCGTGCATAAACTGACTGACAACACTAACAACATAAGCTAGGTCTGGTCTAGTATGGGCCAGATATATCAATTTCCCAACTAGCCGTTGATATTGTCCTTTATCAACTGGAGGACTCTCTTCTTCATATCCCATCTTGTGATTCTGCTCAATAGGAGTATTAGAGGGTTTACACCCGAGCTTTCCTGCTTCTTTGAGAAGATCAAGAACAAATTTCCTCTCGCTGATAAAAATTCCTTTGCTTGAATGAGCTACTTCTATCCCTAGGAAATATCTCAGTTTCCCAAGGTCTTTGATTTCAAACTCAGAGGCAAGCCGTGTTTACAGAATCTTTCTCTCCACAAAATCATCACCTGTAATAATAATATCATCAACATATACAAGGAGCACAGTAAGCTTCCCATTTTGGGAGTGCTTGAAGAAAAGAGTGTGATCTCCTTGACTCTGTCTGTATCCTAAGGTCATCATAACCTTAGTAAATCTTTCAAACCAAGCACGAGGTGACTGCTTTAATCCATACAAAGCCTTTTTTAATCTACAAACTTTATTTTCCCCCTTCACAGAATCAAAATCAGGCGGGATTTCCATGTAGACTTCTTCTTCTAACTCACCATTGAGGAAAGCATTTTTCACATCAAATTGATTTATATCCCAATTGTAATGGGCAGCAAGGGATAACAAGATTCTCTTTGTATTCATCTTTGCAACTGGAGCAAAGGTTTCTTCATAATCAATGCCATAGGTTTGAGTGTAACCTTTGGCCACTAATCGAGAGCCTTATATCTCGCAAGAGTGCCATCAGAATTATATTTCAGGGTATAAACTCATCTGCACCCTACTGCTTTCTTTCCGTTGGGTCTATCAATAACCTCCCATGTTTTATTTTTCTCCATAGCATTCATCTCCTCTTGCATGGCTTGAGCCCAATTCCTATCTTTCAAGGCTTCATGTACTGATTTTGGGATTGCAATAGAATCTAGTGCTGAAACAAAGCTTTTGTGCTGCACAGAAAGATTGGCAGAGGAAACAAAGTGGGAGATAGGGTATTGAGTACAAGAGGGACATGAGGAACAAGTTTTCTTGTGACAAGATCTTTTTCCTTTTCTAAGAGCAATAGGTAAGTCATCAGAAGTAGAAGCAATGGGTAAGTCATTAGAGATATCAGAAGAAATAGACAAATCATGAGAGGAAATAATATTAGAATCAGAAACAGGAGATTCAGGAGACTCAGAAGAAATAGGAGATTCAGGACTTACCAGTGGTTCAGACGATTGAGGTTGCTGGTGAGACAATATGGGTTGTATCAGGTGTATTTGAAGGTTCTGACACACCAGGAGCAGACACACTAGGAAGAGAGAAGATTGATCCAGACTCAAAGAAGGAAGGGGACGAGTCTTCTGAAGAACTGTTCTCCCCCTGACGATGAGGACCCAGGAAATAAGATTCAGATTCTTGAAAGGTAACATCCATAGAAACAAAAAATTTCTGACTTGGTGGATGATAACACTTGTACCCTTTTTTATAAGGGTTATAACCAAGGAAGACACACTTAAGAGCCCTATGATCCAACTTACTCCGAAGTTGTTTATGAACATGGACAAAGGCAACACATCCAAACACTCTTGGTGGAAGGCTCTGCAATATGGGAACAGAAGGAAAGAAGGAAGTCATGGAATGAATATGACTGATATTGTTAAGGACCCGTGAAGGTAAACGGTTGATCAAAAAAGTTGCAGCTAATACTGCTTCTCCCTAATAAGAACTAGGAACAGATGTCTGGAAAAGTAGTGCTCTAGCAACTTCAAGAAGGTGACGATTTTTCCTTTCAGCAACCTCGTTTTGTTGAGGGGTATCAACACATGTGAGCTCATGAATCATACCTCTGTCTGAAATGAATAGTGACAGGCGTTGATTGACGTACTCAGTACCATTATCAGATCTGAGTCTTTTAATACCCTTACCAAACTGAGTCTCAACCATGTGATGAAACCGAATAAATATCTCTGGTACTTCAGACATGTCTTTCATCAAGTATATCCATGTTATCCGAGTACAATCGTCAATAAAAGAAACAAACCACCTTGCACCTGAAACACTGTGCACTTTAGAAGGGCCCCAAACATCAGAATGGATAAGAGAAAAAGGTTCCCTGCTTTTAATAGTGCTAGAAGGAAATGACACTCGATGGTGTTTTGCAAATTCACAAACATCACAATGAAAGGTCTCAACCGACTTATTGAGAAACAGAGAGGGGAACATAGACTTTAAAAGACTAAATGGTGGATGCCCCAGACGCTTGTGATGGAGCCAAATCATAGACTCTGCAGTAGAAGGATGACGTGTCATTAATAACTGATTTTTGCTAGCATGGTCTGGAAGGAGATGATACAACCCATCCTGTTCATTAGCAACTCCAATTGTCTTCTTCGTGGTAAGATCCTGAATAAGACAATGAGAAGGAAAAAATGTGATAGAACAATTCAAATCAGTTGTAAGTTTTTGAGTGGAGATAAGATTAGTAGAAAGCTGAGGAACATAAAGAACATTTTTAAGAAACAAGGAAGGTTGAATTTGAATGTTACCAGAACCAATAACTGATTTATGGGATCCATCAGCTACGGATATAGTATGACTACCAACAGTAGGATGATAAGAACAAAACAACTCAGTACGACAAGCCATATGATCAGTTGCACCAGAATCCAAAATCCATGAGGTTTTAAAATCAGTGCAAGAAGCAAGAAGAGATATAGAACGTGTGCTCTTACCAGATAAGATCGAAGAACTATCATGCTCGGCCATTCTTTAACAAAAAAGTTAACAACCAGCGATAAAATCAACCAAACAGAATATCAAATGACCTCTGATCAGAAAAATAATCACAGATCCAGACAGAAGACAAGGAGACGAGAAGAATGGTGGTGGTCCGGTCCAAAAACACGGCCGCACGCGCCTCCACGCGCCGGAGAAAGGAGCTGCGCGTGGGATTCACTCGCCGGGAAAGGGGCGGCACGTGAGAGCGCGTGGAGGGGCTTCTCCGGCTGAGATTTTTCTGGTGTGGTCGTCCGGTGATCGCGCACCTGTCTGTGGGTGGTCGCGGTTGAAAAGTCACCGGAAAGTGGTCCAAATGGTGAAGACAGATCTGATTGGAGGCGGTCGGAGGTGTTTCGGTCGTTTGTGGCGGAGGAACAGTGCGTAGAATGATAGAACGGAGGAAAAATAGGGTCAACAATGGTCCCCTTGGTCCAAAAGATCCCCGGAAAAATTTTCCGGTGGCGGCTGATGGCAGCAAGAGGCAAAGAAATTAGGGTTTTGTTAAAAAAAGAAGATAATATGTGCGGAAGCAAAGCCCTCAGATCGAGAGCTCTGATACCAACTTGAAAAAGGGTATTCTAATATATTATAGAATTGTAAATAATCTGTACAAAAAGGGTTCTCTATTTATAGAGAATACTTGACCTAATTTTGACCTAATGGGCTTGGCCCAATACAACAAATAAATGACTAAATAATTATTATTTACAACAATAAGAAAAGCCAAGATATCCCTTATAAATTGGGGCAAATGTCTATGTAGCTGTTTATCTTTATGGGGAGCTTTTAAATGTGTGTTGGGTGTAATCACCATTAACTTGTATGTATTCTACCTATTTTGGAAGGTTAAAACAGTAATCTTATCGCACAACTGTTTTTTTTAGGTAAACTATTTTTTTTTTTGGAGTTACCCAACCCTAATTACCTCTTTGAGGCGAGTTGGCTCCCTCCGGTATCCCCACGAGCTTCGACTCTTTGAGCCGGCTATGGGACTAATCCGGAGTGCGGGGGAGCAGTGATGGCTAAAGGTTCAGCCCCCTCCCCAAGAATCCAAATTACCAACTGAGCTGCACCCATTGGGTTTTTTTTTGGTAAACTATTGCACAACTGTTTTAACTAAATGTTAGCTGAGTATTGGAGAAAACTATTGTTATTAGCTAAATTATCACACATATTGTAAAGAACCACTTCAACTCAAAACCTTAAGGTGTTGAGTGAAGGCCTTTTTAATGATTTATATTATTTTCTAACACACCTCTTCACGTAAGAACTCTTTGGACTTGAAGTGTGGATATTGCATAGGCCCAAGTGGGGGGCGGTGAGATCGAACTCGTGACCTGATGGTCACTTAAGCTCTTACCATGTAAAGAACTACTTCAACCTAAAACCTTAAAGTGTTGAGTGAGGACTTTTTTAATGATTTATATTATTCTCTGACACCTACGAGGCTTGCCTTTCAATAAGCAATTTTTTTGGCAATATTCTCCATAGGAACAAGTGATTTTTGGCATGTTTATCTGGTATGAGGAGATCCCTTGCCTTTGGTTTCTAAGAATTCATTCTTCAGAATTTACCCAAGGGTGACAGGAACATTTGGCAATTCCATGCTCTACTATAATATGCTATAAATCACCTCAAGCAAAAATTAAATTGTTTTGTCCATCCACTGTGGTCCTTAGTGGGTAATTTGTCATCTGTGTGACCTTAGGAAGCTTCCGCAGTTAAAATCGTTCTCATGAAAGCACCGCTAAAGCTTACTTTTTATACACATTATAACATTTCTGCAACACCTCCTTATACAACGTAATGTAAAAGCTAAACGGTACTTACTGTCTTGTTATGGAAAATTAAGCAACAAATACGAAGCTATTAAGGAAACTTCCTTTATAATAGTACTTCCCACTTCTTGAAATCCTTCATTTATATGAACCGCACATTCTTTAGCTATAGCTCTGCACCAACATTCACACCACTTTCAGTGTATATACCAAATAAATAATGTTGCAGTCTTCTTTCTTGTGCTTCTCTTTCAGCCATTTTCTCTTGTTTCTTATCACAATCCCTCTTGGAACAAGCTCTACCTTGAGCAATGACATAATTGACCAAACCTGCAAAAAATGTGCCAACCAATCCATCATCTTGAGCTACAACTTATGCTCAACATCTCTTCCACTAATTCCAGTGAGTCACTCCACAAATCTTCAAGGGCTGGCGTTAATTGCAATGGAGCTAGCTCTAGAGAATGTGACTAACACTCTGGCAACCATAGAGAAACTATTAGATAGTACAAGCTTTGATAACATTGCTTTGGGATGCTTAAAAGATTGCTTGGAACTATACACTGATGCAGCATGGACAATAGTGAATTCCATAGGAGTTTTCTTGTCTGGGAATTATGAAGTAACTAGGACGTGGATGAGTTCAGTTATGGAAGCAGCCTCAACATGCCAGAAAGGTTTTGTGGAGAATGGTGAAGTTTCTCCTTTGACAAAGGAGAATTACAATATCTTCCAGTTATGTGGTATTGCACTTTGCATCATCCACTTGTCTACCCCTGCAATTGCAACACCTTCTTAATTATTAACTCACACATCAAGATATGCTGTCTTCCTTACTAATAGAAAATAAAGTTGAGACATTAGTATCTCAAAATAGACAATAAAAGTTACAGACAATATTGTTATGTTTAAAGAGATAGAAAGTAGAAACTTTGTCCCTCAAAGTTCAAGTTTCTAATAATCTAACTCCGTATCCGTTCCAGTAAGACGTTATTAACATAAAACTCGGAACTAAAGATATTTTGGATAAAAAGGGTTAAACTCAATAAGTGTCGGCTATGATGTTTATTAAATAGACAAAGTAGTTGCACGATAAATAGTAAGATAACATTAAGATAAAATATAAACATAATTAAGAATATCATATAATAAGTTGTTGGGAAAAGTGTTTATCATTTTAAATGACACAACTTATATTTTTTCACTCTCACAAAGAGGTGGGACCTACACCTTTATTTTTTTTGTCAACTCTCTCTCCTCCTTTATCTATCTATTTCTCTCTTTTAAAATAACACAACTTTAAATCTTTTAAAATGATACACACCTTACCCTAAGTTGTTATCCTCTATATTATCAATAGCATCGTAATGTTGGAATATTAAATATGGGGAAAAAGTTTGTCCTTTTGATAAAAGTTGTGTTCTTTTAATTTTTAACACTATATACTACGGGTAATATATAGTTATAATGTGAAAAATTGTTTTTTTTTTCTCTTTTCTACTTATAAAGTGAAAAAAACAATTTTTCATATTATAATTATATACTACTTGTAATACATAATATTAAAAATTAAAAAGATATAACTTGTATCTTTTTAAAGGACACACACTAAATCCATTAAATATTGGTATTCCAATTTGTTATCGCAAAAATAGTTTATCCTCATACTCAAAATTAACCACCCTTTTATATTTAATTATTGCGCTCCAAAATGAAAATTTTCATATTTAAATATGGGTTTTATGTTTCTCCTTCTTCAAGAAAAAAAAAACCTTTCTGCACACACAATAACTTTTACTTTTTTTTTGT
This sequence comes from Gastrolobium bilobum, assembly GCF_033153095.1. Lineage (NCBI taxonomy): Eukaryota > Viridiplantae > Streptophyta > Magnoliopsida > Fabales > Fabaceae > Gastrolobium > Gastrolobium bilobum. Next base: position 69,495 of record NW_026896985.1, read on the forward strand.
GTTTTTGTTTTTTAATATAAGTCTTTAATGAGTCAGTAGAAAAAAGTTTTATTTTTCCAATAAAATGAGAAACATATAACTCATTAAATATAGATTGTGATATTTAAATATTCAAAGATATTAAAATACTTTAATATCAATCTTTAATGTTTGAATATTACATGGATTAAGTGTTTGATTGATATGTATTATTTTTAACTTTTTTTTCTTCTTAAAAGCATAAACTACATAATTTTATAAAAGCTCTTGCTGTAAAAAGAATTTTATTTTATTTTATTTTATTTTTTTAATAATGAAGGAAAAAGTTATAAGTTGAAAGCTCCACGAGTTTTTTCTTAAAGATGTATGCTAGACCGAATTTAACATAAATAAGATACGAATTTGAAATTGGGTTAAAATCTTCGACATGAATCCTTTAACTCGTTTATTCTGTGAGTTGACATGACATGAAAAACACGTAAACTCATAATGTATTGCTTATTATGCGAGTTGACACGACATGAATAACCTTTCAACCCCAAATTGTATTACTTATTATGGGGTCGACACGACACAAGAATACATGAATAACCTATTTACGACATGACATAGATAACCTGTAAGAAAATTAATACGAGTCAATTTCATATTCGAAAGTTGACACGTGATATAAGAAGAATTTTTTCGGATCAATTTTTATTAACTCAAACACGACACAAATTTAAAAACAGGTTGATGTAAATAGAAATTTTGCATGTCGTGTTGAAAATTGACACCCTAAAGCCAGCCTTTTGAATTCCTCATAGTACAATTTTGTCCTTATTCTAAACGTGTATTATAGAATTTATAGTCTATCCTAATGATTTATTCTAATGACAAATCATTTCATCTACTCCTATAAAATTCTAAAAATAACTTTATATAATAACCAAATAATTTTTAACTTTATTAATTAATTTTTTTTTAACTTTAAGTTAAAAATAGCTTTTAATTTAAAAAAGATGTGCCAAACAAACTTTAAGAGATATACGACGAGACGAGCATGAAAAACATAAATAGAAATCTGCTTTTAATAATTTCTCTACTGTAATTTGTATTTAAAAAAAGGCTAAAATCCAGGTAGACAACGCACTAAAAATAATAATAATAAGAAAAAAGATTACAATTCTACCTAACCACCATAATTAGAAGAATTTCTTTCTTGTTTTCGATGTGGTGAATTTGTTTGGTTGCTTTTCCGATTTTTTTAAGAGAGAAAATCAAAAGAGAAAATTTTCAGAGGATTCAATTGGATTCATAAAGTGAAGTAGGAAGCAAATCTGAAGCGGATTCAATTGATTTTGTAAAAATGGCGCCAGTTTCAGCTCTTGCAAAGTACAAGCTGGTGTTCTTGGGCGATCAGTCCGTCGGCAAAACCAGCATCATCACTCGCTTCATGTACGACAAATTCGACAACACTTATCAGGTTTTCTCTCTTCTTTTCAGATCCAAATCTCAATTTCTCCAACCGGATCTTGTTTCATCATCAACCTTTACGTGCCTCAATCAATCACTCTCCGTTTAGTACTTAGTATGTTGTGCTAAAATGCTGATGATTACTATGTTGATCATGGATTAGATTCAAATGTTTTTTTTTTTTTTTTAATTTCTTTTTTTGAGAGCTGGTTATATAGAGATCGATCGCGGTTTTGCTATGATTTATGGTAACGTACGTGTTCACTGTTACACCCAGGCAACACTACTACTAAATATTACTAATTTTAGGTCTATTAATTATTATTATTTTTTTGAAAAATGTTGAAGGATACGGAATTATATTTATTTTTTAAATATTGTTATTTTTCTCTCTTCAACTATGATTTGTTATAAGAAGTTTGTAACAATATTCGTCCTAAACTTTTTAGCCAATTAGGATAACTGATATTTTTAACATCTTTATCGAGTATGAGACACATCTTAAGGGGAGCTTGTATGGAGGGAATAGGACAGGGAGGAGAGAAACCAGTTTCCATCATGGGTTTTTTGTAAGGACAAAGAAGGGTACAAGGTGGATTGAAAAATGTGATCTTTAGATTTAAGTTGTGTAACTTGTGTCTTTAAAGCTCGAACTATATGTGGAGGTCAAATACCCAAGTTTAGCCGTGAATTATTTGTTCCTCTTTTAATTGCCTTTTCTTACCATTTGTGTAACGGTAAGAACAGGACCCACTTTGAAAATTTATCCACTAATCTCTTAACCTTTGTAGTCATGCGGACTCATGCAAAATAATATTGCAAAATAATATTCAGAATTTTGTGTATGTATTCTCCTTTGTGACCGAAAGGTCACTTGTTCAAATTCGAGAAACAGTTTCTTTACAAATAATAAATATGCAAGGATAAGGCTACGTAGAAGGATTGTCCTCACCCCTATCCTTGCTAATCTGGGTTTAATGGAGAGTGGAGTGGTTTATGTATGTATTCTCCCGCCTTTGCTTCCTTTTCCACCTGCAAGTGAAACCATAAGAGTTAACTTATTTATATTCTTTGTTTTCCTCCTACTGTGGACGCATGCATTTCTGTACTATAAGGTTATCATTCAACTAAACTGTCTCATGCAAATTCTTGCACTATGCGCTTTTCCATTTTTTCTAAATTGATTTCACGTTTTATCTCTGACTAGTACTCAACTTATTTTTCCTTTTGCCAAACAGGCTACAATTGGTATTGATTTTCTATCAAAAACCATGTATCTTGAAGATCGAACTGTTCGGCTGCAGTTGTGGTAAGATGTGGCTTGATCATTTTGAAAGCTCTATTAGGTGGGTTAAGGAAAAGGAATGGTATTTGAGAAGAAAACAGAAGTGGAAGCAAGGGTCACATTGTTTGGTCTAAAATGAAGAGGGAATGGCTGAAGGGGAGTGCCAATGCATTTTATTTTAATAATATAATTTTGCTTTCATTCATTAAATGTAAAGAGATATTGGAATACTAAAGTTTGGAATCTTGTAAACATAAAACTTCCGTGCAAGCGAGGGATGAACAATCCCGCCCTTCCTCTTTTTTTGTCTCATCCAGTCCAAAAATATGCAAATTATTGGACTGTACAAGCATCATACTTTAATGTTTATCTTGTTTCTTCTGTATGTTATACTTCATTTTTTATTTCAAAGATTTATGCAGTATATCAGAGAGTGCATGTGTGAAGATGTGATATTTTATGATTGCTAACATCAAAGTTGTTTCATTCCTTTTCTGGAAAATTTATCCATTTAGTTTTAAGGTCTTTTGCCTTTATCTCAACCTTTTAGTCTTAATACAATGTCCGTTTGCAATGGCTTTAACTATTATTAACTAGGGGAAGGATCCGTTTACAAACTTTTTTGACAAATTTTTACAAATTACACTATGTTCTCCCGGGAGAACATAGTGAAACTAGTGTTCTCCTGGGAGAAGATAATGTAGTTTGTAAGAGTTTGTAAACAAAAAAGTTTGTAAATATAACCTGCCCCTATGAACTATTCTGCTCTTAATTATAAACGCTGAATATGATGCTATAAGGCATCTTGGAATCTGCAGCATTTGGTGTTTATAATTTTAGTATTTGATTTATGTTTTGTATGTTTGGCTTTATGTTCTACTTCAATTGTTGAAAAATTGATGCATATTGACAAACCAGAATGAGGTCCATGAAGTTTGCTGTGTTTAATTCACATATAACCATTACTGATAGGAAATAGGTATTTTATTACAGAGAAATAAGGATAAACCTCAAGGGTATGCAAACCTCAAGAGTATTTTATCAGAGGTCAGAATCACTCACAAAACTAGAAAATAAAATATAGAACACTGCAGAACTTCAAGGGTATGCAAACCTCTTTGCTCAAAGGTCCCAAAAGCCAAAACCCACTCAATGACTGGATGTCCTCTGCCCTACCTTTCCCTCCCTTTTATCTTTGCTTCTAATGGTTTCCCCTTCCTTCCCACCTTCCTTTCCTTGTAGGCAAGGTTGTTTCAACCCAAATCCCTCTACTGCCTCTTATTCATAATTCCCATATGGCCTAGCATAGTGTTGCCTATCAATTACACTATTACTTTATTATTGAATTTCCTTTTTATTTCTTTCCTTTCAAAATCATCATTTATTTTTTCATGTGTTGTGACAGGGATACAGCTGGACAGGAAAGATTTAGAAGTCTTATTCCAAGCTACATCAGGGACTCCTCTGTTGCTGTCATCGTTTATGATGTTGCAAGTATGCTATTTAGATATGTTTTCTTTTTATCTATTCCTTTCTTGACAGTTTATTTTTTTTTTGCAGATTTTGTATGTGGAATATGTATGTGGCATATTAAATAATAATAATAAAAATTCAACTTATTTATATTATTCCTTTTTCTTTCTTTTGGACATGAGTAAAATGTTCATTTTTCACATTCTTGGAAGTGAAGCCCTTTCCACCCGTCTTTTCCCATTCCCCCCATTTTGGTTTTGTTTTTTTAATGTATAGACTACATTAAAGTAAGTGAATACTTTTAACCAAAAAGTGAGTAAATATGGAATTAACATGTGGCTTCCCCAGAGTCTGGAGGTACCCGTGTCAATTAGGTGACACGTTATCAAAAACTAGAATTTCTGAAGAAGTAGCTTTCTCTAACAGCTGCTGCCCATTATCCTTAGCCAACTTCCTGAATCTGTCTGGATGACTTAAATCACGTGTGCATAATTTTTTGTTCACTTTTCCAGAACACTTTGATGGATGCGTTCTCATTATTCAGTATTTTTATGATATATAGGCCGTCAGACTTTCCTAAACACATCAAAGTGGATTGAAGAGGTGCGCAGTGAGAGAGGCAGCGACGTTATTGTTGTTCTTGTTGGGAACAAAACTGACCTTGTTGATAAGAGGTAATGGTTAATGAACAGTAGATTGACTTCATCATATAGATAGCTTATATTGGCCTGTTTGATAGAATGGATCCTTTGTTCTCTATTATATAATGACCTCTTTGATTTTGATTTTTGGCTAACTACTAATTCAACACCTAGAGAAAGTTTATGAGTAAGTAAAGAAGAAATTGTTGTGGTCAAGGGGAGTAGGTACAACTGCACAAATTATTATTTCATTCTAGAGACTAAAGAATAATAGTGCCTGCAGTAGATTATAAGGTAATTGTAAAATTTATGAAGCACGTGAAGGAGGATAATTAGCGTTTCATGGTGAAATGAGTTTTAAATTGGTTAAGATCTGAACTTAATAGCTAGGAGTTACTTTGCCACTGTGTCAGGCCTTGAATTGTCTCTAGAATTCCTTGAGAATGAATGACTCATGGCAAGTAGTTCATTAAGATAAAATGATAAACGTCTCAAGCTATATATTAGGCATATACAGCACCACTTTTTATTTACAATGCATGAAAGACATGGAGAAAACTATGAAAGAGTCTAATTTGCAGAAGAGCGTCTGCATTGCCAACATGGCATTTTTGTGGCTTTATTCAATCTCTTCTTTTCTTCAATATATTTATTATCAGTATTGTGTACGTACCAGAGAGATTTGTCTGGGGAAAAAGAGAGGACGGACAGTAAAAACTGTTAATCCAATAAAGCTTTCTGTCCTTTCACTGTTTTCAACTTTGCCCAGAAAAACTGTTTAAATATGATTTTTTTTTTTTTTTTTTTTTTTAATTTTCCTGCTGAAAACTTCTTATGAAAGAACATTTTTTTCCTGATTTGGTGAATTTGGAAATTGCTTCATTTTCCTTACTAGTACACTAAAAATGTTGCTAGTTTTTAGAAACGTGTCAGAAGGTCACTGTTCCCCATCTCATGGAAGATGAAGTGTTAGGCATTAGCAGAGCCCTGTATCCTATGATAGTCGTACGAAAGTGAGACCCTTATTTGCTCCTAGGCTTAAGTAGCTTGAATGATTTGGCCCCTCGATATGTTTCGTGCGCAATCTGCATCCTTGTTTTGATGTCTTCTATGAACTGCTTTACATTTCCTTTTAGTTACTTATTCCCAGCATGGGGATTGCTATGGTACCCTTATGGGTTTAATACCCAAGTGAGTTGTCAAGCATTTATTAACTAATGATTTTATAATAAATATTCAAAAATATATCGTATATACGAAATGTTTGATAACTTACCCTGGGTACCAAATCCAGGTAAAAAAGATGGGTACCGGAGTAATGCCCTCCTAGCATAGTCTTTTCTTTATGAGCAATATTCTTTACATGAGTCTACAGGCAAGTCTCTACTGAGGAAGGGGAAGCGAAGTCCCGTGAGCTAAACGTTATGTTTATTGAAGCAAGTGCCAAAGCTGGCTTTAATATAAAGGTAAGCCTTCCCCTCCTTTTGCCATAGATATTTAATAAATTTCTTGTTTACCATCAGCTTGAAATTATCTAAAAGAAAGCTATGCTCAACAGGCCCGGGGTGCATGTATTTTTCTTAATAATTTGCCTTGGAAGAATAAGCTAACTAGATTTTCTTGTATTGTCGATGTTTCAAATGGTTTAAATGTGGATAGTAGATCGCATCCATCTGGACTATTGTGTAGGTGTCATTTCCTAATTAGATATATCATGCAGAATTTAGACAAGAGTGGGTTGTTTCTACAAGTCAACTTATTAAAATTTTCCAAAAGTTAGCCTCCTGTATGTTAGATATACTTGCTTGCATTATGATTTATCTACTTGTTTTATGTTCCTGTTCCTGACATTTTATATTTACTACTTTATGAAACCGATATATTTAGGCCCTCTTTCGAAAAATTGCTGCTGCATTACCTGGAATGGAAACATTGTCTACCACTAAACAAGAAGATATGGTCGATGTGAACCTGAGGTCTTCTGGTAGCCATGAATCTCAACCTCAGTCGGGTGGCTGTTCTTGCTGAATGTGCCTTCTCTTAAGTTTTGTATCTTTTTTGCTTCATGCTATTTGTTTCGGAATGTGTTTGTCTCAAATCTGTAAAGATTTATTAGTCTTTTAGACTTGAACAGCATTACGTGAGGAAAAAAAAAAAAAAACGAGTGGAGAGGTAGCAGTGAAAGAACTAATATATAGTACAGATTGTTGTTTAATTGATTATTCATTATTGTTTTAGTTTAATTGGAAGATAAACATCATCATTGACACAAATACTTTCTTCCCATAATTATGAAAACCCGGCTAGGAATATATTAAAATTTACACTATTCCTAGGTGTGTCACTACAATACCTGAGTTTTATTTTTTTTTAAATGAATATCAATATCTTTGATGATTTATAAAATATTTATTAAATTACTAGTTCAAACAATAAATAGTTAGAATATTATATATTGATAATTCGATTTCATATGTATAAAAAATATTTTATTGGTAAAGATAAAATTTATTTTGGTGATCTCTATGCCATCTTAAAAGGATTAATCTTCAGTTATTGGCGGAAATACTTGAAGGAACTTAAAAAAATAGTTAGAATATTTGAATCTTTTCATGTTTACTACAGTGTTATCAAACCACCCCAATACATAAAAACCCTCTCAACTCATTTGGCCTTCTCTTTTGAGAACTCACCCTATTCCATGCCCTCAAGCATAAGATGTCTGCGTTGTTCAATGAAATCCCACGAAAAAGTGTTGTTGGCGCTAGAATCATGCAAAGGGATTCAACAGTTCAACCAAGTCCACGCTCAACTCATGGTTTCTGGTCTCTTCCAACACCCTTTTCCCGCCAGCAGAGCCATCAAGAAACTCTGCTCCGATTCCAGCATGTTCCCCCGCGCCATTTCCCTATTCGATTATCTCCATCAACCTGATGCTTTTCTCTGTAACACCATCATGCGATTCTACGCTCGTAAGCCTGATTTCTCTGCCGCTCTCAGTTTTTACTACCACAAAATGCTTGCTAGATGGGTCGACCCAAATCACTATACTTTCCCGCTTTTGATCAAAGTTTGCGCCGAGATTGGGTCTCTGCCAGAAGGCGAAAAGGGTCATGCCCGTGTTGTGAAATTCGGGTTTGAATCGGATGTATTTACTCTGAACTCTCTGATCCATATGTACTCGGTTTTCGGGAGAATTGGCAATGCCCAATTGCTGTTTGACAATAGTTTTAGGCTTGATTTGGTAAGTTATAATTCGATGATTGATGGGTATGTGAAGAATGGGGAAACCGTTGCTGCTCGTCAACTGTTCGATGAAATGCCTGAGAGGGATCTTTTTAGTTGGAATTGCATGATTGCTGGATATGTGGGGATTGGTGATATGGAAGCTGCAACTGAATTGTTTGAAAGAATGCCTGCCAGAGATGTGGTGTCTTGGAATTGCATGATTGATGGGTGTGCGAGGATTGGGAATGTTTCTCTGGCTCTTGAGCTTTTTGATCAAATGCCTGTGACTGTCAGGAATGAGGTTTCGTGGAATTCCATGTTGGCACTGTACGTGCGCGTAAAGAATTTTGATGAGTGTTTGAGACTGTTTGATAGAATGATGGAAAGAGGGGAAGCTATGCCGAATGAGGCTACCCTGGTGAGTGTGCTCACAGCGTGTGCAAATTTGGGGAGGCTCAATATGGGCATGTGGGTTCATTCTTTTATCAAAAGTAACAACATTAAACCTGATGTCTTACTTTCAACCTGTCTTCTTACAATGTATGCAAAATGTGGGGCTATGGATTTGGCTAGAGATGTTTTTGATGAGATGCCAGTCAGAAGCACTGTATCGTGGAACTCTATGATCATGGGATATGGCTTGCATGGCAATGGGGACAAAGCTCTTGAATTGTTCTTGGAGATGGAGAAGACAGGTCCGCAACCAAACGATGCTACTTTTATCAGTGTCTTGTCTGCATGTACACATGCCGGGATGGTCATGGAGGGTTGGTGGTACTTTGATCTCATGCATCGAGTTTACAAAATTGAACCCAAGCTTGAACACTATGGTTGCATGGTTGATCTCCTTGCTCGAGCTGGTTTGATGAAAAATTCAGAAGATCTTATAAGAAAGGTCCCTGTGAAGGCTGGATCTGCATTATGGGGAGCTCTACTTTCTGGTTGTAGTACCCACATAGACTCGGAGCTTGGAGAGATTGTAGCCAAGAGACTTATTGAGTTGGAACCACAGGATATTGGCCCTTATATATTGCTGTCAAATATATATGCTGCTCAAGGGAGATGGGATGATGTTGAACGTGTGAGATTGATGATTAAAGAAAAGAAATTACAGAAAGAAGTAGCGTCCAGCTTGGTTCATCTTGAAGATTTTGAATCTAAGTATTTTGTTAAGAATAATTCAGTCTATAGGAAAAGGATAATGTACTCAATGCTGGTTGAATTAGGAACGCAAATGAAATTATCCATTGGAGATTCAGTTGAGGAAGACAATTTTAGACCTAGATAAAAATTAGATTCTCTATATTACAGGCTTTTGGGAGAGAAGCAAAGTGCATGCTAAGGTATGAGATATTGAAGTAATGATTATGGATAAGAAAAATATGTCATAATAGAGACTGCCATTAAAGAATGATGTGTTGTGGAATGGAGATGTAATGATGATGAATTTGTAAGGTTGTGACGAAACAAAAGGATTTAGTAGATGCTGCAGGGTCCAGATTGGTTCTCCCAAAGATTTTGGATCTGAATTTTCTTGTGAAAGATAATTCATTTATTTGAAGAAGAATGCCTAGCTCAGTGTCTTGCAAAAATAAACGTCTCAGATATAATCATTACATAAAAATTCAGAGTAGAAAAGGAATATCTATACGATGAGTTGAAGACTGAATGCATAAATAAAATTTGATCAACTTTGTTTCTCAAGTGAAAATTCTTGCAAGGCAAGATTGTCGGGTCCTACCCCGCATATGAATTGGAGTTTTAAAGAGCGAGTTGCTGGTAGTAAGGACCAAGAAATTCAGTTTATGCTAATATATTGTTATCTGGTATCAGATTCCAGACTCTCCTTTCACCTTCCACGATAAAAGGATATCAAATAACTATATTTATTCATATCTGTATCTATGTATTCAAATGTTTGTAATTTTGAATTTTTCTAACTGTTTATTTCATGTACACTTATAAATTCCATGACAATGAATGAAACTTTAAGCTTTTCGAACAATATCTTTCTCTCTCTCTATATATAGGGTTTAGAGCTAGCAAATAAAAAGTTTCGGCAAGTGCTTTCTGTGAGCTGTTTATTATTTGGGAAAGCTGATTTATTCTCCCCATATATAGATAGATATTGTGCCCGTACTATATTTGCTCCATAATTGTTTGAAAGAAATAAAAGCATTATTATAATCTCCTTAGGACATTAGGCTTATAGATTTTAACCCTTTGTAATGAAACAAGTCATTTGTTTTTTCCAATTAATATTTCATAGCTTCTGTTTGGTGGCACAGGTATAATGGCGGAATCTTTCTTTAATGCTGAGTGACAACTTTGAGCATTTGGTTCCCCAAGTATTTCCGGTCTCAAGAGTATTGATATTCTATCTGTTTCTCCTAGTAATAATATTGAGCTGTACTGGTGCAATGCTCGATCTGTCTTTTGTTTACCTTGCGAGTGATTAAAGATAAGTCCAGTGGCTCAACTATTGATCAATTGAAAGCTACGTGGGAAACCAAGTGATATTTCAACATGTTTGCATGAGATTGAGATATTTTAAATTGTAAAATAATTACTTTAATAGTAATGCTATGGAGTAGGGTGACATGCATAGCATGTATTGCCCTTTTAGTAAGATCAAAGAGAATTTCCTCAGTCCTCACTACTAATTTTGAGAAAAACAATATTACAAGAGAGGGATAAAATAGGGTAAATCGACTGAACTTGATATGATGGCTTATTTATTTCTTTCATTACAGGGCAAAAGCATTTGCTGCTTCTCTATTGGTCCACTTGTACCCCGGAGTCGTATGTTTCTCCAGCCTTCCAGTCTTCTGGTATGTTATTAACAGGAACGACCCATGTTTCTTCTCCCTCTTCAGCACTAAACAACATCCTTAAAGACAAAGGTCCACTTGGTGGAGAGACAGTGGTCCAGACTGCTCCATGACTCCGATCAAGTAACTTGCATACAAAGTTCTGTGCCTGCACTCAGCAAAAGAGATTACAGTCATAACAATACTTATTCACCTAACTAACTGTACTTTTCTTTCTTAGTTTCTTTATTTATTTTTTGTGTACTTATTTCTTTATTGTATTGTGTCAAGTTGGTAACTAATACCTGTACTTCCATTTCAGTTGAATGATGAGTTGAAATATTAAGGATGTCTTATTCATATTTAGTGATTTCTATTTAAAAGTTAATTAATCGGTCAAAATTAACTAGTTTCATTACAGAAAATCAGTACAACTTAGCAAAGGACAAGGAAGAAGAAAGTACTTCACAGAGCTGCACAGCAGTTATGTCTCTCCTTCCTTGTTGATACCATATGACAAAAGCCAAGTAATGAGGGTTGTTGCTGCTCTCATCTATCTTAACTGTAATGTTTTTGTTGGGGTAGCTGCATGAAACACTGGAGATAACGAGACAGGCCTCTGTTAAGTCTTTAATTTATTGAATACATACAATTTCACATATAACAAAAATGCTAAAATATATTGATGCAGACATGAATTAAGAAGATTCTTCTATGTTTGGAAGAATATCTTACCGTCTGTATTCAATATCAACAACACCAAGAGCTAATAGAGAAGCAGCTGCGTCAGTGTTCTGAGCCATCCCACCAAAGGCTCGTTGGCTAAGAATGAAGTCGGTGTTACCTCCTGAGCCTTGGTCAGTTATAACTACAGTGACACCGTTGCCTGAGCAATAAGCACTTTTGGTACACCTCACCTGGAACATAATGAGATTTAGTACTTTCAAAGCTAGAATGTTTATTGTTAAGTTGCAAAGTGCTGTTGAAGAACTAGGTTTATGAATGTCAAAGGACCAAATGATAGAAATAACCAAAAATAAAAGAAGTTGTGTGTGTGTGTGTTTGTTTGTTAGAGTGAATCTACGTATAGGTTATGCATTAATTTGTTTTGTTACTATCATCAGAAAACATGCACGGTAAGTCTACGTTCTAGGACAATAATGTATTGATACATAACTAAAGCATCCTAGAGGAACTGTCTTCGTACGTAGTAATGCTAGCTTGATCAGCACTCACCTGGTAACAGGCACCACAGCCAACACCATTTCGATAAAGATTAGATGCAGCCGATACATCCCCTCCATTAATGGTAGCACCAAAGGAACCAAATCCACATGCACCAACTACAATGAATTCAAAAGGAGCATGTGAGAGAACATGTTTACAAATATCAGTTCATGTTTGCATTGTTGTTATTCTTCTATCAGTTTTCTTACCTTCTGTGCCATTTTGTTCAGAATTTGGGTAATATGCTGCCCGAGATTGAACAAGACAATCGGTGCATGAATTATCTGCTAAACTATGCATGAAAAGAGAGGTGGCAAGAAGAAGAGGACACAAGATAGAGAGAGCCATGTAGGGAAGAATGGTAAAAGCAATTTAGGTGAAGGAAAGCTTAGTCGTACATGAAGTGAAGCAGATTTCTCCTATTTATAGAGAGTTTGGTCAATGTTATTGTTACCAACTTTGACATTCCAAAGGTAAAGAAAAAAAAATATTCACATTTTGAATAAGAGGAATTTTGTTACCATTGTCTCTCAGCTACTTGCTTAGACTACAAGCTAATTGTCTTCATTTGATGTTGAAAACCACTTTCTGACCTTTCAAAATTTGTAGTTTCCCAGTTTCCCTTTCAGATATGGTTTGTTCTATTCAGCTGCTAATGATTTTTTCACTGCATTTCCTGTTACGGGAATTGCTTTACACCACTTTCCTGTACAGAGTTTTGAGTCCAAGTAAGACCCATACTAATGGATGGTCCCCTGTGCAAATATTATGTGGTCAGCCATTCCATTATTTTTGTTTTAGTTAGCAATATCTTTCTTTCTTCTCCACTTCCTTACAGGGTGGTTGAATAGTAAACTCATTTTCTTTTCTCAATATCCTGCATTATATTTCATTCTGTATTTCAAAACAGAACGTGGATGGATACGAAGTATAAGCTAAATTGTCGAGTCTTAAATAGCATTAGCCAACATTCATAGGCAAACACGTTTAATTATGAGTGTCAATTGACGTTTGCTCACCTAACAGGTAGGTTGAAACAATATTGAATTGTACTGAATTCAAAATATGTGGTAACCTGGCTTGGAACATAAGGAGGAAGAGTTAGGCCCTTCTGCACTTTGGTGACCCTATCTATGTTAGGCATACTTTTTAGTCCCACTTGGCCAAAGATCAAATAGCAAGGACCTTGATCTCTGTGTCGAAGGTGCGTAGAAGATGGCCTTTATACTTTATATCCATATAACTTAGATGATGTGTGTCAAGATACATTACACGGGGACACAAAGCAAAAGAAGCATACTCTCTTGGCATGATGAGAAAATGACCTTGGTCCTAGAGATATTCCTCCATAGATAGCACCTTTGCTAGGTCATTAAAAGGTCATTTCATAAGAATAGAGTATTTCGTGCCTATTTAACATGACCAGGTTACGTGCGAGACAATCTTAGTCGTACATAAACAAATTATCCTTTTTTCACTCTTTATTTGTATACTTTTTCTCTTTTGTCTCTCCTCACCATTGATTTATCTATGGACAACTTAAATTGTCTCACATGAGGTCATATAACACAAGAGGATGCATTCCTAACATGTCATACTCATACATTGTGGGGGTTCCTGTCATTATAGTGTTTTTTAGAAGCCAATATGTCTTGAAATTCATGGCAACCAGCTCCTTCTGGCTGCGGTCCTGCTGCCTAGTTTTCATAATTTATATGCAGAAAAATTTAGCCTAGGTGACTGCATAGTTCAATATATTGACGATTCCAAACGAAAGGGATTCTTAGAAAAGCTGTACATGTGCGCTGACAAAGACTGACATGATGGAAGTCCCTTGAACCACATCAGCAATGACATGGAAACCATTTTGGGGCTCTGAACCAAACGTGCCGATTGTTATCAATTTGAGCTGTGAAACAAAGAGAATAATAATCTCAACTTGTACTGAGGTCTTAGACCAACTAGAGAAATGGGTTGTTCGTATTGTCTATATCCCCCCCCTTCTTTCTTTATTTTTTTTAGTGTAATATATGATTGTTTGTATAAGAGTGGGATAAGAGCAAATGCAAAAAGTGGAATTGGCTATGTATATAGTGGACCATGATGTCATCACACCTCTCCCTTGAAGGATCTAAACGAAATGCATGCATTTACTGCTAACTAACTGATGTAGAACATATACATTAGAGTTATGCTCTTGTAAGGGCAGTGCTGTGAAATTGAGGTTCATCTTCACCCAATCCCGAGAATCCTGCACAACAAAAAGGATGAAATAACGGATTTTGCCACACCTTGGCAACCCTTGGGCAGTCTTTGAACATAGGGAGAATGGTCTCCCCTTTATCATGGCAAACATGGCAAATATCTGAGCTATTTCCCAATTTGGCAGTTCTGTCTCCGGTCAAAATTCTGCCATGGGCAGCTTTCCAAATGAGAAGCGTCATTCTTTCAACCCCTTTCCAAGTCCAAATTCTATCCCAAGGCATGGTGGAGTGGTCAATATTGAACTTCATCAAATTAAAGTAGACATGTTTAACTAGGGATGAACTCGGGTTTCTTGCCTTCCAAGCTAAGAAATCACATGCTAAAGCCTCAATATTGGGAGGGAAGAAACCCGAGTTCATCCCTAGTTAAACATGTCTACTTTAATTTGATGAAGTTTAATATTGCCCACTTTACCATGCCTATAGAATTTGAACTAAAAAGAGCCTTAAAGAATGAAGTTTCTTGTTTGGAAAGCTGCCCATGACAAGACAAAATTGCCAAATGGAGAAATAGCTCAAATAGATGTCATGTTTAACATGATAAAATTGAGACCATTCTCCATATATTCAAAGACTGTTAGGTGAGCAAAGGTCCCTTAGTTTCTTTGTTGTGTAGGATTCTCAAGTTTGGGTGAAGACAAACCTCAATTTCTACACTTGTGGTTGTTCTAATTGGAGGAATTCCTTCTTTGGTGTAACGCCCCGTCTGCAGCCGGTTAATTAACATACATATGATAGTGTGCGCAGCATGCTTAACTTAATTAATGCGGAAGCTAACCGAATAAATTATCTCTTTTTTCCTTATGTATTGCAAACTTTTTCACTTTCATGACTAAAATAAAACGGACAACATTTCCTCTGTATTTTGGACCGCTGTGGATAATTCCCACCAAGATAATTTGAACCTGATTGACAGTTTAATATAATCCAGGCATCCACCATATTTCCCAGCCATCCATGGCATAGGCTATCTCATAATCACAACAGGTCTCAAAATAATATCCATAGAGTTACTTACATAATTACATCAACCAACCAAAAGAAATGTAATCAGATAAGTAACCTAGACATATACAGATATAACTAACAAAATTGGTAAACTATCAACATGGCATAGACATCTCCTATGCTCTCAAAATAATGACATGGCATATAGATACATATCTAAAATACAACCATGTCAAATACGTATCAGCATAACAAGCCAATCCTGACTATCAGGTCAGGTAATATCTCTCGTCTGGCTTCTTGCCACGCTACGCCTCAGCACCATCAGCTCCTGTACCTAAAATGACAATCCCCATAACGCAGGGTGAGATAATATAATTACCTCAGTAAGCTAGGGACCCTTGGAGGGCTCCTCCACCCCTTAGCTCACTTCTGATATAAACACAGTATAAAAATCCATGCATGCATCAGAATATGTATGACAATGCAGTGTGCAATAATGTAATCCTACTGGCCAGGGAATATAACAAGTATGCATTACGCAAGGAAACACCGTCTTGCAACATACTGTATGAGGAAACACCGTCTCATACTATGCATAAGGAAACACCGTCTTATGCCTCACACAAGGAAACACCGTCTTGTGTGGCACACAAACATACATACATATACATGCAATATATAACATCATTTTCACATACCATATCAAACTACCATCCTCCCTCGGAGTCTGGTGGAACAAACGGGGGATTAACCCCAAGGACCGAAAGCTTACTTGGAATAGCTCTTTTCCTAGCCTCTTCCAAGTCAAAGGTCCACAAGCCAAAAAAATGCTCAACATACCTCAATCTCAAGTAATCAAGAGCCTAGCTCAATGTCCATGCTCTTGCTCCACAAGTCCACTTAGTCTCACACTATAACCAATTAACACATTTACATCATTATCCATCATCAATTCATATATACAGTATTGTTCATCTCTACAGTACTATTCACGTATACGTCACTATTCATGTATACGACAATATTCAAAAATATCGTATCTTTAATTTTTTCGAATATATTTTCACCGTTAAAATCTTCATCTAAACATTTTTCTCAACATGAGCTAAGCCTCAATCAAGCTCTAACATGCTCAATAACACCAAACTTTCAAAATGGAAACCTAAATTCAATCTTCATAAAATCATGAAAATGAAGGGAATTTCTTACCACAATGCACTCTAGAACAAAGGAGGGATGAGTCTCTAAGCTCCCATGGCCTCAAGCTCCATCAAAATCCCCATTTTCCATGAAATCTGAAATCTTAAAGGGAGAAAATCTCATCTACAGTGAACCCCACCCAGAAATACTGGTACCAATGGATTCCTCTCGAAATTTCTCACAAGTTTGACTTTGGAACAGAGTGATTTGGAGGTCTCTAGCTCAAGTTATGAATTTTGGAAGATTTTAAATCAAAATCTCCATTTTTTCCTTTTTTTTTTTGGCTCTTTGTCGTCGTCCGTGGAAGGAGGTTTGTTGTAGTGGGCCGGGTACATGTGAGCCCGTTCCAAAAATAGCAAAAAATAGGGAGTGAGAGGGAATTTTTAAAAAAGTGAGGGATTGAGAGGGAAGAAAAAATTTCCAAAAATAGAAAAAGGACCACAAAAAAAAGTGATCCCGGATCACTTTAAAAATTTCCCCGTAGGAGAAAAGAAGAACAATAACGTTTTTTTGAAAATTTTCACTATATAGGTTAAGTGAAATTCAACTAAGTAAAGGCTTATCTATCTACTCACCTCCATTCATTACCAAGCTTTACCCAATGGACTAGAATATTTTTCTAGTCATGTTTCTATTTTTACTTTCACTTTTTGAGTAATTTTGCCTACCCACATTTTTACCCTTTAACAGTCATTTTAACTCCTTTTTCACCAAAGGTGACTTTATTTCTTTTTCTTTCCTTATAATTATTTTTCAATATTAAATGCATAACTACATGTGAGGGTTATTATATTTGGGGTGTGTTGGTATCTTTGGAGTTGGAGAAAGGGAGAATTCATAAGGTTAACTTCATGAGACCTACACTTGATTATATTGTGATTGTCAAATGTCTATAGTGTTGGGCAAGTGGCTTCTTACACAGGACGCTTACGGAACACCTAGGGGGGGTGAATAGGTGTTCTAAACTTTTTCAAAAACTTTTTGAATTCAGTAAACAATTACACAATTTTTCTTCAGTCCCTATATGCCCAAAATAATTTTTCACAATGCTAAGAACAATATAGTAACAGAATGCATACCTTAGCAATTTATTGAGTTTAAAAGCGGCAATATAATTTTCTTAAACAAAACAGAAAAATATTAATTTCCAAATACCAAAAAAAATTAGTTCAAGTGCTACAACAATTATATCAGAACCTATAAGGTGTTACAACACTTTCAAACCAGAATCAGTGTAACTGTCAGTCTCTAAACAAAATATTCAGAAATTAAATCAAAGAGACAAGAGACACACGATATATCCTGGTTCACACCTACTAAGCCTAAGTAGGGTGCTACGTCCAGACTGAAGTAGCTGCAGATATTTTATTTATCACAAGTGTACCTGTATTACAAATACGTGTCATACATGCAATCAAACAAGATATCAAAAATCTTCCTAGTGCCTACACTGCTCCAAGCTCTGAGAATACTCTCAAGCCGAACCTACGGAGTTCACCAACTCCTCTCACACAAGACCTCCACTCTCCTAGTGGATTCTTGAGGCTCCAAGCCTTGAGACACACTCTCAAGCCAAGCACTAGGTCGCCAACCCACACGGTTTCACCCACACACCTAGGACAGATTTACAGCACGCAAATACTCCACTTTAACAACGAATACAGAATTTTTCAGAACTGTAACAAGTGAAATAACCCAAAAATACAGTGTCCTATCACACCAATTATATCATGGTAATATCAAACTAAGCTCCACAAATTTATGCCATATGCAGAAAATTAAACCAATGACATATGCATCAAAATTCCACAAATTAATGCACCAAGGAGCTTGGATATTACACAATTAATTTTCTAATCAATGGACACCAAGAAATCTGATTTAAACAGAAAATATCACAATTATAACTAGAAAAATCAGATTTGAAATTTATCTCAAAATTTCACATAAAATCAGAATTAATTCTAGATTAATCTTCTAACACATAACCACAAGAAAATCTGAATTAAACACAATATGCCTCAATGAAACCAGAAATTCAGATTTAACATGCTTAACCAAAATTCTTCAAGATTTCAGAATATAGAGTTCAAATAGAAATATTAACCAAGAATATGAGTAGATTAGAGTTTACCAAGATGCCCCAAAAAGCCCCAAAAGATTGTATGAGTTGTTCTCACAAGAATTCCAAATATTCAGTATATTTCAGATATCAAGAGATCTAGCATACTTTTGAATTGCGATCTGGTTCTGAGAAGATTTTCTTCTCTTGAAAATTTTTCTTGCTTCCTAAACTCTTGACAATGTCGAAGAACAGAGAGAACCGCTTGAAGAATTTTATTTTCCACACCGATTGAAATATTTCAAAGAACAGAGACAGTGAGTGAGTAAAGAGCGTTGTTATCGAAACTGAGAGAAAGCAAACTTTTCTTTTCTTTTGCTTCAGACGTCTTTTTCTTGGTATGCGTAATGTATTGCCTTTTTACAATTTTTTATTACTTTTTATATATCTTTCAATAAGCAAAAACCAACGTTGACAATGACAATACCTATTCTTTAAAACCTGATAGCTTTTCAATTGATAAGGGTATTGGTTCCTTTTTTATTTTATTTTATTAATATTATATTATAGGTAATTGAAATCTAAAACCCATGTGACCATATATATTTTTTTAAAGTACCTTGCACATTTACGTGACCTGATACATGCATTTTATTTGTATGGTAAAGCTATTTTGTTTTTTATTATATCATGTATTTCGTTTACTTTATATTTTTCTTATTATATTTATTTAATTATTTCTTTAAGATTTTAAACTTAACCATTATTATTTACTATGAAATTAAATGCATGAAATGCAATGATATGCATTGGAGCTTAGGAAGATACTATATGATATAATATTGTGTGTAACAAAATATCTAAAAATACCTAACCACTTGTATCTTCAAGCTTTATCTTCAATTTGAGACTTCTTGTAAACCATTTGTCATCATCAAAATATATATTCCATAATGCATAGGAGGTCTTCATATAGGAGATAAAAATAGTGAATTATACTCCTGTTATTAATTCGGGAAATTTATATGCCATTGACAAGCCCTATTCTTAGATTCGTCCTCCTCAAGATTGGCTTAAATTGAATATTGATGGGGTTAATGAATTGAATAAAGCTTCTTGTGGAGGCATCATTCGTAACACAAAAGGAGACTAGATGGGTAGTTACTCTTTGTTTTTTGGGTTATGTTTCCTTCTTCAGGCTGAACTATGGGCCATATTTCTTGGGCTAGAATTTGCTTGGGATCAAGGCTGGAGGAAAGTTGAAGTTGAGGGTGATTCTTTTCAGGCAATAGGCTTGCATACCAATACAGGTAATGAGGCTCGAAAGCCGTTCTGGTGGCGCTAGGATTCAAGCATGGTCAGACAAAAAGTGGGTGATTAAATTTTCCCATATCAACAAAAAAATTAATGCTTATGTTGACTTGTGGCAGTGTCCAGGGGCAAGGGATTTTCTTCATATTCCTTTCCTCGCCTTGAGCTGCTCAAACTTATCCTTGATGATAGTATGGATCAGTGTTTTAAAACTCGGACCGATTATCGACTCGGTCGAAGTACTGGGTCACTGGATCAGTGGTTCAATTGGATTTCAAAATAATATATAATAAATATTAAATTATGAACATTATGTCCAACAAATAAAAGTGGTCTAGTGGTAAGCCTTTTGAACCTCAAACGGTTTTGGTCCGGGTCAACCGGTTGAAGTGTGTAACATCCCCGTCTCGAGCCGGTTCAATTAACATACATATGATACAAACAGAAATAGCGAAAGACTTAACTTACGAAAATACGAGGTAACTTTTTCTTTTTCTTTAATCCTTTTTCACATGACATATCACATTGCATACTTCTTCTAATTTAATTCTTATTTGACGGAGAAGAAAATCGGACAGAGTAACCTCTGTAAATCAGACAACGGGAGATTTTGCAAATCCCGCTCTCAAGGGTTCCTGATAAATAGTTCATACCATATATGATTTCAGAAGTACCAAATATCCAGCTAGGACTATATACCCATCAAAGGGCGCATGCATAACGTGGCTCCGTGCCACTATGTCTAACAGCATGCAAATCCAACATATAGACATATAACTGAATACTGCATCATAATATAAGCATGCCTGAATACCCAGATGTACATGCATCAAACGGAAAACATGTACAAATCATATACATGCCATATACAAAATAAAGGATCAGACATCATGATCCACAAAATAATGGAATACGAAACAACATAAATACATTCCAAAATGGCAGTAGCCTACAGCTACTCAAAATCTGGTCCGTCGTAGCACCTCTACCCACGGGTCGTGTCCCTGCCTCGTGAGGGCTCACCGGGAATCTGAGAACCTGAAATGATGTCCCCAAAAAGGGGTGAGATAACAAATCTCAATAAGCTCCAGGTTTATAAAGAATTCTCCATACCCCTAGACTCACTCCTGCATGAAAGTCAGATACAGAGTATACAAAGCAACATATAACAGATATCATCACTAAACAAAACATATATACATATCTTATCAGAGGCGTACGTAGTCATTCCCAAGGGAGAACCCCAAGCGGAATCCAACACACGTGTTCCCAATGGAGGACCCCAAGCGAAACCAGAACATATCAGAGGCGTACACTGTCAGTCCCGAGGGAGGACCCCAATCAGACATCAGTGTACAATACAATCAATGGCCAGAGATTAATACATAATTCATATCAGAACAAATCATAACATGTTATCAAATAGCTCTATATGGATGCATCTATACAAAGAATCAAATACAATCATACAACCCAACCATGGTCCACTAACCATGGTGGAGCACTCAAGTAGAAAAAGACTCCTTAAACATAGAGCTTACCTCTTGAAGCTTTACTAATTCGCTTACTTGTCGCACAAGTTACTTATATAGCTCCAACAAGATCCAAACCCTTTCAGTCCGTAGGCACACCTAGAGAAAGAATCCAAAACAAAAATCAATAAAATGATACCATGTCGTGATCTTTACATAAGGCATACAGTTTATCGCTTACTTCTGTTTCTTTATATTTTTGTCAATCCTATGCCAATACACAAGTCAAGACCATAGTCTCCCAATTTCTTTATTTGACCATTTTAAGGATGATTACACGAACCACAAGCACCTTCATGGTTTCCTACTCACATAGGGTCCTAAAATAACCCCACCAAGCTTCTAAAATATCATTTATAATTTTTAACAATTCCAAGCCCCCACAAAGCCTAAATGGTCGAACCAACATCTAGGGGAAACCAAGATTTTTTTGCTTCAAATCAATGGATAAAACTCATAGTTCCTAGAACCCACACATAGCCCCTAAATTATTCAAATATTCTCATAGCAATTTGAAGTTTAACTTTGTCTAATTTTTGTTCACAAAGTTATGGCAACTCATACAAGGGAGCTAAGGTGCCTCTCATTTTGTCTTAAACCATTTAACTTCCAAATCATACTAAAACCATGCATTAGGACTTAAATTCATCATTAAAATAATTTTAACATAATTTTCCCTAATAATACCCTAAAGGCCGAAATGCATAGGGTAGGTTTCCAAGAGATTTTTCACAATGTGATCTCACTTTCACACTTAATCTCAACATACACCAATATTCAAACCTTCACAATTCATGCAAATAAATTTTTGCACATCAAACCCTAAATACCTATCATGGCCGAATTCTAGGGTGGTTTAATGGAAATTTTTCTTAAATTTTTAAACACATGTTCATGGTTATTCTATGTTACAACTTACTACATAACACTAATTCATCACAATTTCTAATTTCAAACTCCAAATTTCCCACCAAAACATGCTTCAAACTTTCAAGACTTAAATCACAAAAATCAAACCATGGAAATAGAGATTTCTCACCTCTAATCCCTTATACCAAGCCTAGAGAACAACCTCCAAGCAAAGCTCCATGAAAATTCACAATTTCTTTCCTTGATGAATAGTGATCCGAATTGGGGGAAGAGGATATCTCTTTCTACAAGCACTTTCAGCCCACAATAGATGGTGGAATGGATTCCTCGGGTGATTTACTATAAATTTCGTCTGATGCACTTTAGGATTTGGATGATTGTAGAGTGAGAAATCAAGGAAGGAAAGCTTGAAGCCAAGCTTCCATGGAGATGCTACGGTGAGAAAGAGAAAAAGGAAAGAAAGAGCGCAGGAAAGAAGAAAAGAATACAGAGATATCACGTTTTATAAATATGAAATAGGTTAAGTTACTTTAAATGGGTAATAGCTTATTTATTTACACACCTCCATTCAATACCAAACTTTACCCAATGAACTAGAATATTTTTCTAGTCATATTTCTAACTTTACTTTTGCATTCTGGATATTTTTTCCGACATCCATTTTCACCCCAAAAATCTCACTGACTGTACTTTTACCTAAAAAGGAACCCTAATTTACTTAATTAGATCTTTTACTTAATTTAACACATTTATGCATGATTAAATATTTAATCACATATCCTTTTCTAATTAAACATGTTAGGGGTATTATAAATTGCATAACAGATATGATACCAAGCTCGAACCAGTGAGGGCATCGGGTTACCGAAACCCGAGTCGACCCAGCCGGATTTTGAAACACTGGTTAGTATCTTGGTGATAGAATATCATTGTTGTCTCTATTTTATTTTATCTTTCCTCTCCTTTCTTCTTGCTGGGACTTTGCCAAAAAAAAAATTGCTAAACTCATGATTTCAATCCTTGGTCTAGTGTTGTTGATGCACTTACAGTTGGCCCATTGTATATGGCTCAACCATTGATTCAAGAAGTTCGTAGTCAACTAGAGTTGTGGCCCAATAAGTATAGCCCAATTGTTGAAAGAGGCAGTGATTTGAAATATGAAAAACTACAGTCGAATCCAAGTTCCAATAAAGCAGCATATATGATTGTGATTTATTTGGGAAGAAAAGGAAAGCAACATATTTGGTGTGATTTGAGATTAAAGATTTGGGATGTATTTTGAATTTTTTATTTATTTTTAGATGTTAATTATTGTTATATTATTTTAGGAAGTTTTATTATTTTTAGAATTTTAGATTTAGAATTTTGAATCAATTTGAAATTAGTCTATAAAAAGGTGCTTATGACCCTTATTCTAGGAGTTGAATTTTGTTATTTGAGAATCGGAGGGTTACACTTTTGTGAAAATCCTAACTTTCTGTTTAGCCACTTTTCTATGCGTTTTCGCATCATTTGGTATCAGAGCACTAGGTTGCCTTCAACCAATGGCTGAACAGAATCGTGAAGGTCGACGACGACGGAGTCACAAGAGTAGGGAACATGAATTTGTTCCTGAAGAATATAGACAACTGCGTCAGATTGACCCGCGAGACATAGAAAATGAAGAGCTCGGAAGGCGGATCCAGGATTTGAATGAACAACTTGAGCAAGCGTTGGACAAGAAAATCCAATTTTTGAAGCAACTATGTGTGCAGCCACAGAGAAAAAGAATTCAAGATTTGGAGTGACGACTCATGCGGGTATGCATGAAAATTCAAATTTTGAAGCAAAGTCTTATGGAGATGCAGAGCATGGAAAGTCAATATTTGGAGCGGCGACTTGCGTGGACAAAGTTGGGCATTCAATCCGAAGAAGGAATGAAATTAGATGACACAGCCGATGACGAAGAAGAGGACGTCAATCCCTAGAGGATTCTAAACCAGGGACAGAATTGGGAAGTACGACCTGAAAATCAGTCCACTTTTCAAGATATCGAGATGCAAATCAACATTCCTGACTTTGAAGTCTATGATCATTGTAACACCCCGTTCTAGAACCAGTTTGTTATCATTGCGTACGACATTAAGCGCAGTTACAATCACAAAATTGAATTAAATACGGATAAACTTTTTCCTTATTATTTGTAAAAGTTTTTAATTGGAACTAACTCCGTGCTTAAAACAATTCCCACAATGTGATTATAACTTAAACTACATGTGGAATTCTTATTATAAGTCTTACTTACGCCATACATTACTACCATAGTTTGCCAAGTGATCCCCTTAGACCACCAAGGCTTAAAGCTAACTTTTATTGTTCTTAAACGCTAAACATACACACTCTTTATTCATCTGAGAATTTTACTATATTATTCTTATGGTCTCCATTTGTCCAATATATTATAGGATTTTTCATTAGCTACGCGTGGGTTCAAACCGCGCTCAAACGGAGCACCGTAGCCCCAGTTACGCATTTTCTAAGAAAATAGGTGCTGAATTTTCCAGGACACCCACGCCCATAGCGTGAATCTCACGCTCATAGCGTGGGCAGTCAGGGAGGTTGGCGCTTAGAGCGTGAATCTCACGCTCATAGCGTGGATGTTCTGGAGCAAGCACCCAAAACAGGGTAATCTAACCTCCTATGGTATTCTACCTATAACTTGAGTTGTACTCATCCAAATTACCCAATCTTGGTCTCTATGGAAAGCTAAGAAAAATACCTACAACTTCCACTAAGACACAAGGGTCCAGATATGTCATATAGGATACGTAAAATGGACAACAAGACAGGATGTCGTTACCTTTACTTGGATTTTCCAACCCAAGGTCCTCTTTCTCCTAATTGATATCATACAATCCTTCCAATACATGAATTCTAATCTTTCAAGGTACTCATACACTAAGAGAAGCAAGCATACCATTTCATCATACATATATCCTCATTAATTACAACATCATCAGGTCTCAATTACATCATTGTTCTTACAAATTTCATATACATGCCCAAGGACTTAGCTACAAAAGGAACACGATCAAAGCTATAAGCCATTTACAACAAGGCATTCACCACTACAATGATCATGCACTAAGTCCCTCAAAATACATAATGTGACATCGAAATATACATATAACAATTCTAAATGGCATGCAACTCAAAATATCCAGCTATCAGGTACAATCTGCTTATGCTTCTTGCCTCGATCAACCTCACCTCTATCAGTACCTGAAATGATGCCCCACCACACGAGGTGAGATATACGAATATATCACAGTAAACAGAGGTCCTTGGAGATCACTCCACCCTAAGGTTCACTTTCGATGTACACATAATCATAACAGTTCAACACATTCTTATCCATAACCATTATATGGACTTCCAAGAGAGATCCTCAAAGGGTTGTTTCTCTTAGGCTCTTACCACATGGAGATCCACCTAGGGCTGTTTCCAAGGGAAGTACTTTCCTCAATCTATTCCAAGAGAGATCCTCAAAGGGCTGTTTCTCTTAGGCTCTTACCACATGGAGATCCACCTAGGGTTGTTTTCAAGGGAAGTCCTTTCCTCAATCTAGGAACCTCCAACAGAGATCCACATAGGGCTGTTTCTCTTAGGCTCTAACCACATGGAGATCCACATAGGGTTGTTTCCAAGGGAAGTTCCTATCAACCATTCTCATCATAATTCTATCAATCATTCCTCAATCCCTATTTCTACCTCTATCAACCATTCCTCAATCACTCTTAAACAATTAAACATCAATTAATCAATCATAACATTTACCAATGCATGAATCAATGCATGGGCATACAATTACTATCATAATTACATATCACATCTCATAAACCATTTCTCCTCAACGGAGTATGGTGGAACACTCAATGGGATCAACCCCAAGGTCCAAAGGTTTACCTTGCTCTTGAACTTTCCTCAATTGCTCACAACCACAAGGGTTGGTCACTCCACTTGGTCCTCTTGCCTCAATCCTATCAACACAAGGAATACAATCAAACAATGCTAACAATGCAAGGAAATCCATAGTTCCAAGCCTAGATTTCTCCAAATCTCAAAGCATACTAAAATAACACTTTAAACTCATTTCTACCGATTAAATGTCATTCCTAGCATTTTTCATAACATACACTAAGTCTCAATCCTCCTTGAACATAGCCAGTCTACTCACATTAACATAAAACCTTAAAACACTATTCATTAAAACCTAAACTCATGAAAATCTCAAGGAATCAAGTGAAAAAGAGTGGAAACTTCCCACCAATGATCACACAACAATGGAATGGTTGTTCCTCAAGCTCCCATGGAGGTAAAAGCTACCCAACTCCACAATTTCTCTAATGGGTCGAATTTTGGGGAGGAGAAATCTCACTCCACAATGCTTCCCACTCAAAACCAAGCTTGGATTATGAAAGAGGGGAAGATTTGGAGTGGTTTAGGCTTTTGAATCACTCAAAAAAGTTGAGAATTGAGGGATCTAGGGTTTTGGACCTCCTTTTCCCTCTTCTCCTTCTCTTCTTTCTTTCTTTCTTTCCCTCGTGCTCGACGGACAAGGGGGGGGAATGGGTTTTTTATGCTTTGAGTCACTTAACTTATATTAAGTGGCTTTAAGCGGGTATAAGCTCATCTATCTATTCAACTCCAATTACCACCAAACTTTACCCAAAGGTCTGGAATATTATTCTAGAAATATTTTCACTTTTATTTTTATATTTTGGGGTACTTTTGTCTGCACCCATTTATACCCCTTAATTTTCACTGAGTACACTTTTTACCTCAAAAGTGACCCCAACTCACTTAATTAGGCCCTATACTTAATTTTACTCACTAATACATGCTTAATTACTTAATTTAAAGTAATTAATTAAATTATTTAAGTTAGGGGTATTATAATCATAATTCAGTTTGTGATGATGATCTGATCTATGATGATAATCCAATTTATGATGATTATCCGACTGTTGATAATTATCCCATTTATGATGATTATCCATCTTATGTTGAAGATTCAGTTTATGATGATAATCCAGTCTATAATAAATCTGACGGAGAATCAGATTATGAAGATCTAATAGAGGAAGATTTATCATTTGAGTTTTTGTTTAAAGAAATTGAGATTAGTGAATATAAACAAGATTCGAGGACGAATCTTTTTGATGCACTTACAGTTGGCCCATTGTACATGGCCCAACCATTGATTGAAGAAGCTCGTAGTCAACTAGAGTTGTGGCCTAATAAATATAACCCAATTGTTGAAAAAGGCAGTGATTTAAAATATAACAAATTACAATCAAATCCAAGTCTCAATAAAGCAGCAGATGTGATTGTGATTTGTTTGGGAAGAAAAAGAAAGCAACATATTTGGCGTGATTTGAGATTAAAGATTTGGGATGTATTTTGAATTATTTATTTGTAATTTTTTATTTATTTTTAGATTTTAATTACTTTTATTTTATTTTAGGAAGTTTCATTACTTTTAGAATTTTAGATTTAGAATTTTGAATCAATTTCTAATTAGTCTATAAAAGGGTGCTTATGACCCTTATTACAGTAATTAAAATAACAGTAATTAAAATCTAAAAATAAAATAAAAATTACAAATAAATAATTCAAAATACATCCCGAATCTTTAATCTCAAATCACGCCAAATATGTTGCTTTCCTTTTCTTCCCAAACAAATCACAATCACATTTGCTGTTTTATTGAGACTTGGATTTGATTGTAATTTGTTATATTTTAAATCACTGTCTTTTTCAACAATTGGGCTATATTTATTAGGCCACAACTCTAGTTGACTACGAGCTTCTTCAATCAATGGTTGGGCCATGTACAATGGGCCAACTGTAAGTGCATCTCTTTTCCTAGCAGAGGATAATGATGCACTTACAGTTGGCCCATTGTATATGGTTCAACCATTGATTCAAGAAGTTTGTAGTCAACTAAAGTTGTTGTCCAATAAGTATAGCCCAATTGTTGAAAGAGGCAGTGATTTGAAATATGACAAACTACAATCGAATCCAAGTTCCAATAAAGCAGCAGATATGATTCTGATTTATTTGGGAAGAAAAGAAAAGCAACATATTTGGTGTGATTTGAGATTAAAGATCTGGGATGTATTTTGAATTTTTTATTTGTAATTTTTTATTTATTTTTAGACGTTAATTATTGTTATATTATTTTAGAAAGTTTTATTATTTTTAGAATTTTAGATTTAGAATTTTGAATCAATTTGTAATTAGTCTATAAAAGGGTGCTTATGACCCTTATTCTAGGAGTTGAATTTTGTTATTTGAGAATTAGAAATTAAGAACCGGAGGATTGCTCTTTTGTAAAAATCTTAACTTTTTGTTTAGTCACTTTCTATGCTTTCGCATCAGTTGTGATACTGAAGAATACAATTGAGTTTGTAAACCAGTTAAAGACCAGTTGTAGCTTTGCGGTATTAATAGTCAAATCCTAGCTCTGTTAAATTCTTTCCGGAGCAGTAATGGCACCAGGTGAATATGCCAATCTTTTTTTTCTTTTTGCTGTTAAAAATGTATAGGGAGAAGGTAAGTTGCCCCGTTAAGGAAGAATCAAACTCATGACCCTTTTATCATGATTGTTCCATCCTATCAACTAAATAAACCCTCATTCGCTGGAAACAATATTCTCAAGTTAGATTTTGTAATGTCACTGTTGGCTACTATTAAGACGCAAGCCAGGCTCAGGTAAATTGCAATACTAAGAGTAATACTATTATTTATACAAACAAAATTTTCACACTCCTAGTATTTAAGATAACAACTAGTCTCCTAAACTGCAATTTAGATTTTGCATAATTTTGCCACGTTATTATGGATTAATGTTTATTGTGTAAGGAATAAAATTATCTTTTATATACACATAAAAGTATATAAAACTCTGTTATCAAAAATAAAAAAAAAAGTATATAAAACTTACATTTTTTTTTCTCTCTTCTCTTCATATAATCTCACATAAACCATCACATTTTTATATATGTAAAAAATAATTTTATCTTCTGTAACTTGACAAACATTAATTCCTACAATCATCACCCCTAAAAAGCCTTCTAATATAGTTGTGCGTGTTTACTAGGCTTTTTGACCCTTATAACCTTTTATTAATAATTAATTACCAAATTAACCTTCATTCTAAACTATTTCAAAAATTTAACCCCCTCCAAAAACATAACACCAATCTGCCCCTGTTTGACCGTTGACCACCAAGCCTACCCGGGTACACTCCTCCCTACCCGGGTATTTTTTGAAATTTTTTGTCTACCCGGATAGAGAGGGGTGTACCCGGGTATTTTTCTTAGCACCTGAGAAATTGCTTGAATTATTTACCCGGGTAGAGAGGGGTGTACCCGGGTAAATAATTGAAATGCCTGAAGTGTTGTTCTTCTTCGTTTGTAAAAGAAATATTGAGTTTGTGCCATGTTCTTTAGTGCCTTTCAGGAATTAATCACCTTTCAGGAATTAATCACTACGACACTTTGGGTGTCTATTGCCAAGATAAATCGCTTAAGCACCACGAAGCTCTTTGGAGAAGATCTAAGACTCAGAAGTTGAAGGCCACTTTTAGTTCCCATCTCACAGTGAGGATCCATGAAAGGAGGAAGAGAGCGAGGCATATTTTGCTTTCTCTCTAAATAGTTGAAATATCATTATTGCGAAATATATGTCATGTAACATTATAAATTTTGATGAAATAT
Organism: Gastrolobium bilobum; assembly: GCF_033153095.1. Lineage (NCBI taxonomy): Eukaryota > Viridiplantae > Streptophyta > Magnoliopsida > Fabales > Fabaceae > Gastrolobium > Gastrolobium bilobum. Next base: position 99,546 of record NW_026896985.1, read on the forward strand.
AAACCCCATTGGCTATTTCATTCCATATCCATTTAACACAATGAAGTAATCTGTAAGAATTGAAAACCATTTCATATATCCAAAAACAAATTCCAGTTTCATTTGTTTTAATATCCAGCCGGCTACCACGAACCTTCGGCACCCACTGTTGGATTCTTGAAAGTAGAGAACTCCCAGTACGTTTTTAGTGAGAACGATGGGTAAACAGTAGCACCTTCTTCAGTCAATAATTCATTTCCTTTACAAACGAAGAAGAACAACACTTCAGGCATTTCAATTATTTACCCGGGTACACCCCTCTCTACCCGGGTAAATAATTCAAGCAATTTCTCAGGTGCTAAGAAAAATACCCGGGTACACCCCTCCCTACCCGGGTAGACAAAAAATTTCAAAAAATACCCGGGTAGGGAGGAGTGTACCCGGGTAGGCTTGGTGGTCAACGGTCAAACAGGGGCAGATTGGTGTTATGTTTTTGGAGGGGGTTAAATTTTTGAAATAGTTTAGAATGAAGGTTAATTTGGTAATTAATTATTAATAAAAGGTTATAAGGGTCAAAAAGCCGTGTTTACTAAGATATATAGTTGGGATATATTTTTTTTATGTTGTAGGAAAAGAATTACCTCATGTTGTAGAGATAAAAGTATAAGTGAGACCCACATGTAAGAGGAGAGAGAAAAAAAATGGTAGGACACAAACCCTTTTTGTATGTGTGGGAGAGATGTTTATCTCATGTAAAATGAGATAAAGATAACCCCTTGTTATACCTGTTATTCAACCGGAGCAGCCTTTTCTTTGTTTTTCGGTTCATAGTTTCTATCTATTGAAGTCTTCCAGAGTGTGTGTACAGTCTAAATAACAAAATAAGCAGCAAAGATAGTCTATTTCACAATAAATTGATCAAATCTTCTTTTGGGCCTTTGATAAACAAGTAAAAACAAGTTTTTTTTTTATATATTTCACAAAACCATCCAATGGTCCAGGACCATAAAATTATTTTCCCCACAACGGCCGAAAACAACAAATTCAACTCGAGCTCTGAATCAGACATCAGATTAAGCAGAAAAAACCAATAAACGGAACTGTTGCTTCCACAAGTCTCAAGCTCAACCCTACCATTGTCAATCTTATTTTCCCACTAATTTCCCTTCATATACACTGAGGATTCATCTCATCCTGACCAACGAACCGCATCAATCTCATCCCTTGCAGATCTATATAACTCCAGCCTCTTGGCACATTGCTGCCTCCTTTCCGTCAATACAGAATCTTCATCCAGCAACTGTGCAAGTTGCCTTCCCTGAAAAATAAACATAAAAAATTAGTCCAGAAAATGAGCTAATTTCCATCTGTCCCCTCCTCTTTTTTTGTGCTATCATATTTCAATTATCGGTGGAGACTGAGTTTTCACGTTGCATCCTCTGGATTGCTGCGAAATACATTTATCTACGCATATTAAGTATTTAGTAATAGTTCAGTCAACGAATGTCTTTTTCAACTTTGTAATGCCCAATTATATCTTGATTAATGTTTCCCTCTAAGAGGATGGATGTGAATACAATATGATATGGGGGCAGATGATTCATGATTTTATGTATTATACCTCTTTTCTGACCAGTTCTGTGTAAAAGTGGTCTAGTAAAGATCGCTTAGCCTCCCTCACTTGACAATGAACCACAGCCTTTGGAATGGTATTCCTCAATGTTTGTGACACCATCCCGACATAAGATAAAACATTTGAACAGATCCTTTGGAAGTGTCCCTCGGCATACCGGTCTGCAGAGGAGGGAGCTGGATTACCTCCCTTATCGACTACCTGTGGGAGTTTACGGAAGAAATCAACGGTGATATAAGAAGATTCCATTTCCACCAGTCGTAACGTTGTCTTCTTACTGTCTTCACGGAATCTCTCTAATGCCTCATTAGCAGCTGCTGCTATTTCAGCTTGAAGAGTAGGAAAGCGCTTCAATTCCTGCAATCATTGTCAAAATCAACAAAAAAGCATACTTCATCTAGAGAGTAAACCATTACTGAGGGAAAACCAAAAACCCCTTTTCAACTCAAACCTGTGTTTCTGCAATTGACTTTCTCACGAGTTCCTTCAGTACGAAATGAACCTGACACAGTCCACATAGGAAATTTCAGTAGCTTGAGAAGTAATCAGGATTAAACTTGGTCCCAAAGACAGCATAAAACAAGGTCAGTCATAAAAAATAATTAGAAAAACTAATTTGCAGTTGAAGTGAACTATGGGCCGTTGCCAGTTTGGATGAGTTAAAAAAAAAATGACTTGTATTGCTTTTTTTAAAATAACTTTTTTTAAAAGATAAAGTTATTTTTCGTTTGGATATATGATCTAAAAATCACTTTTACATTATGTATTACTTTTTTTTAAATAATTTTTTTAAAAGATAAAATTATTTTACGTTTGGATATATGGTCTGAAAATAACTTTTACATAAAAAAAGTTATTTGGATGTTAAAAGAAAAAAAAACATTTTTTATATATAAAATTACAATAAAAAAGAGATAAAATAGCATGATAGTAAGATAAAGAGAGATAAAATAGGTATGATAGGATAAGGTTAAAATTATATTTTAAAAATTTATATTATCTTTTTTTCAAAAAAAAATTATATTATCTTTTAATTTTTACGTTTTTCAAAAATAATCAACTATTGGTTATAAAAAAAAAACAATATTTTAACTTTTATTTTAAATTTTGCATTTTTTAAAAGTTGTTATCCAAACTTCTAAAAATTCTCAAAAGACTTTTATTTAAAAAAAAAAAACTTTTTTTGAAATAAAAGCTACACTGTATCAAACTACTTAAAAGCAGAAACGCTTACAGCATCCACAGAAGCTTCCGCAGGACCTTTGAAAAAATTTAGTGAGCTCTCTAGGAGGCGTCGGTAACCTTGTTCTGGAGCGATTAGATGAGGTTGGTACCCATCTGCCTCTGAAATCACTTTTCTCACATTTTGCAACGACAAATGACGGTCCAGTGGAAGCTTACTCAGTGCAGCAGGAAGCTGGTAATCAAAAACTACATAAATTCGGTCGCCACCTGGTCGCCTAATAGGGGAAATACAAGAAATGTAAAAAGGTCAAGGCATATCAAGATATTATGATTGTATCTCATAATATTTTAGACTATCAATTGATTTTCTTATTTTTTATAGGAAAAAGTTCAACAATGATCCTGTGGTTTGCTTCAGAATCACCTATGTCTCTGTCATTTTTTTTTATCACATATGCCCCTGTGCTTTGTAAAAAATAAAAAACCACAGGGGCATATGTGATAAAAAACATACCTTTTTACAAACCACAGAGGCATATGTAATAGAGAAAAAACCACAGGAACGTAGATGATTCTGAAGCAAATCACAAGAGTATTGGTGAACTTTTTCCTTTTTTATATTAATGATTTATTTCCTTATTTTAATATTTTTTATTTAGTATAAATAAGATTTAATGTTTTATTTTTATATCACATTTTATCATATCAATCTATAATATTGTTTGTCTATTATTCTTTGTGTCTCCTTTCTCTATATATACCTAAATCTGTATAACCTTCCATTATGTCCAGTTTTTCAAACTAGATCCCTACGCTCTCAAACGTCAAAGTTGGTTGATTTATCATCTGTAATCCCCGCAGTGTGTTAAGACAGATTAATGCTGACGAACATGAAGGACTAGCAAAGCCAATGTTTCAAATTACCTCAAATTACCACTTAAATAAGTTATATCCCTATTATTCCCCTATCTATAGTTACTATAATTTCTTGAAGTCCTCCGTCCGTCTAACCCTCCAATACTTCGTTCAGTTTGTTGTAATTGCCATAGTTTCCTGTCTTGTTAAAATAACTACTTGTTTTTGCAGCAAATAAGTATTCATAACATTGTTATAAATTAATGAAGTCAAATTGATGAATGAAAAAAAAATTGAATGAATAACAATACACAATCACACCCAAATAATAATAATAATAAAAAACTAAAACGAACATGTGGTTGTATTTTCAACTGTTTATCAATAAAGAATATCCAATTAAAAAGGATTTCTTACCCTCCATCTAAATGCTCCTTAAACACCCGGTCAAAGGCACGGCATAGTTCTAGAATATTGTACAGCTGCGCCTGATAAAATGAGAGGAAATTTGATAAAATATCCTAACGGGGATCATTTCAACTCATATTCGTAGTAGATAGCAAAAGATATTCCTCACCCCAGCATCTACAGCAACTGGTCTACCAAGGTGTGCCAACTCTGCTTGAAGCTCATCAATGTTTCTATTAATTAAAGACGCAATCCTTGGAATCCGAGCTCTTATCACAGACTCTAAATGCTGAAACCAAATCAGTTCTATATGTAAACAAGTAACTCGGTGGAGAGTTGCAAGAAGAAAAAAATAGCACAAAACATGCCCATCCAACACTCTTAAATGCAGAATAGTACGATAAACAGAAACCTTTGAGAGAAGCCTAGCTAGATATTCCGAGCCCATTTTGCTGGCCAAGTGTGCGTAATCAGGACTGTTGGCAAAAAATTCACGCTCCCTTTGCCGAGCAGCAATTATATCCACATTCCTATTAATATCTGCCTGAGAACGGTTTACAATTCCCACCCAAGGGTTTCGAAGTGGACATGATCTTCCCTCAAGGACCTACAACATTATCAAAATGGGAACATTATGGCCAAAGTACGAAAAATATTCTGTATCCGTGTCAGTTAAGAGTAACAGAAAATCTAGACTAAGTTTTATCACCGAGCCAAATGTATAATCTCACGAAAGTTAAGATTCTTACATCCAAAGCATTTGTTCCTTTGTCCATCAAATCAAGCTTTGTCAACACTCCAAATGTTCTTTCACCTAAACGAAAAACATTTTGAACGCATTATCAAGGAAAACTATAATAGCATAATAAGATTAAGAATATAAATGCATACGATTTGTATGGTTGAAGCATAATTGTAAACAAAATGCTGCAAGCATACCTGCAGGGTCAACTTGTCTGGAAACCTTGATGGCATCTGATGTTGCTATATCTTGATTTGCAGGAGTAATGGCCAAAATTAAGCAATTAGGCTGCATTGCAAAAAATATATAAGTAACGAATAGATTCATAAAAAGAGTTAAAAGTGCGATTAACTGAAGCAATAGTAAATCAATCATGACATCAAATGTCGTGAAATGGTAACTTAATTGGAAGGTGTAACTTCAAATTATTATTATTATTTTGCCACTGGTTCAAGAGCATTATGTCAAAATGGAGAAGGTTAAAAAGCCCCAAGATTTAGAATTCGGAATATGACCAATTATCGCCGGTTCATCACTCGCTGCTATTGGTGAAGTGATAAAAATTAAGACAGCGAACTTATTATCTCACCTTCCAAAGTGGTGGCAACGACTTTTAAAGGCCATCAAAAAGCAAGTAAATGCAAGATAAGAAAAATTAAAGAAACGCATGTCTGTAAAACCTACTTGATGAAAGTCTAAAACCCTTATCATTGTACTAAAAAAAAAAAAACCTTATCATTTTTTTGTTTTTGTGATTTGATTTCCAGAAAAGGAAAATTAAATTGTATAGGCTAGAGTCTATGTCAAATTGTCAACTACCTTCATATTTCTGTTTAAACTACAAAAACTGACAAAAAAATTTGTAATTTTTAGCTTATTTGTACTACTGGTTAAAAAAAATATTTTAACGAATAAATTACTAAAAAGTAGAAACTACGAGTAAGAGGTCGACCTCGGTCTTCCCCATTACTTTGGAATGACCTTTTCTGTTCTCTTTTCAATCATAGTAAACACACAACATCAGACTTTTCAAAAAAGAACCAAGAGGGGATTCTTTTCTGTAGCAATGTAGATAAAAGTACGTCTTTTAACTACCTTCTCAACATATGAGTGAATCATGCTTTCAATATCTTGAACAATACTTTCTGGCTGTCCCTCTGACAAATTAAAAATATTTAGCTTAATAAATAAAAAATATAAAAAAAGGAAATTGATAATCCATGTTCATTTGAGAAAAGAGAATGAAAAGAAAGCGTACCTACAGCAACCTTTGTCAAACCAGGCAGATCTATCAGTGTTAGATTGACAACTACCAACAAAAAAGGATAACGATCAGGTGAACTTGAATTTCACAAAACAAAATGAAAAATCCACAATTCATCTAAACCAAGGGATACATGGAACCTGAATGAAATGTAAAATCTAAATTATTTACCATTTGGGGAATATATGCTGAGATGAATAGGAACAGGAGATATCTGTTTTGATTTGCCTGTCATTCTATTAGTTTCATCTTCAATTTCCTTTCGAACCATAGCTACAAAAGATAGTAAAAGATCGAACAAGTTGAAAATAGTTAATCTAGAAAAGAAAAATAATCAAAAAAATATAGATTAGAAAATATGAATTGCTTAACTATTCGAGAAAACATCCTAAGAAAACAGTGGGCGTAAACAATATATTAAAAGATTTTCACCAGTGTCAACTCGCATAACAATTACCAAAAAAGAAATAACACTAGCAGCTAATATTGTTATATCACTTTGAGACAACCTAGGAAATACGTGCACTGCAATCAAAATGCACAAGGATAATCTTCGTAAAATATCCTAAACTGTCAAAAACAGTATTACTCATGTCATCACTATACTCCAGAAAACATCGGATGAGCTTTTAATTCGTTGACTAGGTATTACCATGGGGAAATTGCATAAATATGGTGTTGGGAATTCTAAGTAAGTGATAAAAAATCTCATATGAAGAATAAATGGGCTAAGACAAGGATAATCTTCGTAAAATATCCTAAACTGTCAAAAACAGTATTACTCATGTCATCACTATACTCCAGAAAACATCGGATGAGCTTTTAATTCGTTGACTAGGTATTACCATGGGGAAATTGCATAAATATGGTGTTGGGAATTCTAAGTAAGTGATAAAAAATCTCATATGAAGAATAAATGGGCTAAGCATAAAACATATAAGTGAAAAGACTCATAAATCTAACATCTTAAGGTTTTGAGTTGAGATGTGTCGGATTCACTTATTGTGGGTTGTCATTTAGGCCCATTAATATGTGGATGATAGTTTCCCTTATTTTGGGCTTCCCCTAACCGTTGTGTATCAGTGGTAACTGATGTGCTTCCAACTTAATATATTTTAAGGGTCAAAATGAGAATGAATTCAATCTAAATGTAATCAAAAGACATGAGATTAAATTGTCAATTCACTCTCAGGACTATTTTCACGCAATTATTGTGTCTTTGTCGGAATTTTGACCAATTGAAGAAAGACATGTTAGGAAGCTCAAATTGGTGCAAGAGAACGAGAAAGAAGCTTCAGCACAACCACGCTAAAAGTGCTAGCATGCACCAAACTTTGGATCAATCTTCGGTTTCACTACACTAAAGGCAACGAAATGGCGCTAGCAGCGCCAACCACATCAACAACCTCAGTCTCTCCGCACCACTAGCACATACTTTAGGGGAATATTGTTGGGAATTCAAGTAAGTGAAAAAAAGTCTCGCGTCAAGAAGGAATGTGCTAAATATAAAACATATAAATGAAAGGAACCATAATTCTAATGTCTTAAGATTTTGGATGAGATATGATGTCAGATTCACTTACTGAGGGTTGTCGTTTAGAACCATTGGTAGATGAATGATAGTCTCCCTAATTTTGGGCTCCCCCTAACCACTGTCCACTGCGTATATGGAAAGCCTAATAGAGACTAAGGCATATACACACCGTGAGTTTAAGATAAGTGTAACGCCTGACCACCTGTAGGTCAATGACTATCCCCACAAACCAACATAAGACTTTTCAGCGTACTTTGTCTTCACTTACACACTTCCTGATAAACTTCTCAGGAGATCACCTATCCTAGAATTACTCCAAGTAATGCACGCTTAACTACGGAGTTCCTTAAGTTATGAGCTACCGAAAAATAGATGCATCTTGTTAATATAGGTAATACATATTAATTCCTTTAAGTCATCCTCAACTGTACACTCTCATACCTGCACAGCCTCTGGATCCCTCTCGTTCGGGTGTTGATTCGGTTCATTCATGCACCCCTCCCGCTGGAAGCCTGCAAGGAGCCTATTGTCACAGCCCTCCTACCTTAGCGGGTCTGGACTCCAAGCACTAGGATTTTCGAATGGTAGTACAATCCAACCCACGTGCCAAAGGACTTTCTACTCCCCGCCCTCGTCAGTGCCCAGTATGTTACATGCCCATCAGCTTCTTCTTGGTTTGTCCTCGAACCACACCGTACTGGGAGAGAGGCCCTGCTCTTATACCACTTGTAACGTCTGGCCACTTGCAGGATCAATGACTGTCCCCACAAACTAACACGAGACTTTTCAACATGCTTTGTCCCCACTCACACACTTCCTGAGAAACTTCCCAAGAGGTCACCCATCCTAGAATTGCTCCAAGTCAAGCACACTTAACTATGAAGTTCTCAAGTTATGGGCTACCGAAAAGTAAATGCATCTTGTTATTATAGTAGTACATATTAATTCCTTTAAGCCATCCTCAACTTACAGTCCCATACATGCACAAATGCACAACCTCTGGATCCCTCTCATTCGGGTATTGATTCGATTCATTATGTACCCTTCCCGCAGGAAGCCTGCCAGGAGCCTACTGTCAAAGCCCTCCTACTTTAGCGAGTCTGGACTCCAGGCACTAGGATTTCAACTGGTAGTACAGTCCAACCCACATGCCAAAGGACTATCTACTCCCCGCCCTCGTCAACGCCCGGGATGTTACAATAAGCAAGCAGGCTAACAAGCAATGCAGAAAATAATTAATACCAGTGAGAATGACAGGTGAACAAGTTAAAATTTACAGAGATAAATGAGGCTAGAGCTAGTACACCACACTACATTATAAATTACACAATTTGAAGCCCCTAGGATTGGTCTAGTGGTGAGGGATTTGAGTAATGTGTATAAGATCATAGGTTCAAATCTCAGTGCCACCATTGTGTAAAAAAAAATTACCAATTTGAAAGGGAAAAAGCAAATAAAAAGTAATGCATGCAGAGTATGTAGTGTAGTCAAACTCTAGTTTCCACAATCGTCAAACGGAGATTCAAAATCAAATAGTGCATTGCAAAAGAAGACATACAGAAATCCGTAAACGGTTTCTTTGGTAAGTGCAGAAATTCTGCATACTCCTGTAGCCCCTCTTCGGTTTTGTGCAGCTGCAGTACCAAAGGCCTCCGCGTCACAATCCCTAAACATCAATCAAAATGCAATAATATAGAAGCATCGTTCACCAGAAAAAAGATAGTGCGATAAATAAATTTCACTGGATTTTTTTCCTTCACTATTCAAAATATCCTTCAATTTTCTTCTTCAACCACACCAAACAAGAGTTAAAAATAAAAATAAAAAAATCAAACCAACGGTTGAAGCAATGAAAGTAACCAACCTGATCCCCTGGGAAGAAAATCACGGCCAACAATGCTCTCTAACACCGAAGACTTTCCAGAACTCTGCATTCCGCACAAATAACAAGCACATATAGTGAGAAGAGAGCGCAACAGAACTATCTAGAAGGTGAATCGACTTAAAGCGGAAGAAAACAAAGGAATGGAGAAAAAAAAGAGGAATGAACCTGGCCGCCGACGACGGCGACGGAGGGAAGAGCTTCCCAGAGAGTAGGCAAAGCAGCATCGCCGCCATGGTCGCCGAGGACCGTACAGGCTCGCTGGATTCGATTGACGAGGCCGATCAAGTTCTCCATGGTAGCCATTGGTTCGTGTTCTGGTTCGGGTTCGGAGGAAGACGAAGCTGTGAAAGAGATGAAGAAGAATAGTAGAAAGAGTAGGAGGAGGAAGAGAAAAATCAGGGAAGCTATCTTGGTTAGTTCTGTGTTTTTGTTTTCTGTTACGTTACTCACGCTTTTCTTTCTCGGTGAATTTTTTAAATTTTGTGTTGTTTGCTTAGAGAGAGAGAGAGAGAGAGAGAGAGAGAGAGAGGAGTAGAGAGAGTGTTTGGATGATGGGGCCACGTAAGTGTTTGGATGGTGGACCCTCTTTGCTTTGGAACTGAACTGCTTCTGCTTTCCCGTTTCAACATTTAGTTTAGTCAATTCATTTTCTATTTTTATTATTTGACCTTCGGTTTTGGGATATTTTAAGTTGAGAGCTTTTGAACATGCTTCTGGCGGGACATTTTCATCTTTTTAAAAAAAAAATATGTATCGAAGTTTTTTTATTTTTAATAAAAGTATTGATGTTTTGCATTTTGATCTAATGTTTAAGAAGTATATATGCTATGAACTGCTTATACTATAAATTACTTAATCTTCTTATTATTTTGGAAGATAAGGATGGTTAACTTTAAAAATATGTGGTGATATTTGCTACTTCTTTTAACGTCTTTTTTTATTGTTTAAGAATGTATCTAATGATGCATGTTTAGTCTTGATTAATTTTTTAAGATAAATTAATTTTTTTTAAATTAATAATAAAGTTTTGAATATATATATATACCTTTTGGGTCCTTAATAAAAATCATTGAGTCATTTTAATATTTTAGGGGAAAAAATTAATTTGTGGTCCTTCTGAAATTTAAAATAGATCCAGTTAGTCAAAATCGTAGTCCTTCTGAAATTCAAAGAAGACACATGTTAGTTCTTCAAAGTCAAAAAAACTAATATGGATTTATTTTAAATTTCAGAGGGACCATGAGTTAGCTTTTTTCTAAGAGATTAAATTAGACCATGCGATAGTTATTGAGGACCCAAAATATACTTTACTCTAAAGTTTTAATGATAAGCTATTTTAAATATAAAAGAAGCTTTTATATATATATGTAATAAATGTGGGTATTAAATACTGTGCACCTATCTTTGAGAAGTAATTTTGTATTCTTAGTTACATCTAAATCATAATTATATGAAAGTGGATAAATAGTGATTAGGGCCTGCAAAACAAACTCGTTGTGGCGGCCCGAGTTTTAAAACCCGTCTAGCCCGCCCCGTCTAACTCGCCAACCTGTCGGGCTGAGATTTTTAATTTTTTTTAATGTGAAAGAGGTTTGGATCGACAGACTGAGTTTTTAATCCACTCTCAAAAGTGTGACAGGTCGCCCACCTTGTCTAGTGATAAGGGAAGAGAGGGAGAAAATAATAAAATTGATAATTATAAAATTATTATCATTTTTTTCGGTAAACCAAAATTATCATTATTAATTTTTTATATAGTTATAATCCTTCATATGATAATATCATGTTAAATAAAATATAAGATGATACATGCCTTACAATTTCACAAACTTTCACAGGTGACATTGTGAAGTGGATGAAAAAATAATAATTGTGGGAGCCTTTTGTGAAGCTTTTATACGTGAAATTGTCATTTTTTAAAAGAGAAACATATACCTATGATTTTAACATAAAATATAATTACAGTAGATACATAAAATCAAAACTGAAGACAAAATAAACAAAAAATAAGGGCAATTAAAATGAAAGAAAAAAAAGTAATATGTATTAAAAGTGACAGAAAGATATTCAAGGCATAAAAAATTGTTTAAATCTAAAAATTAGTAATTTTAATGCAAAACAAAATAAATCCAATTTATATGCAATAAATGTGGGTATTAAATACTGTGCGCCTATCTTTGAGAAGTATTTTTTTTATTCTTAATTACATTATTTTAATCATTAAAAATTATAAAAAAAAAGTTTAATGTAATATTTTTAATTTATCAAAAGATATATAATTACTTTTTAAAATCATTCTCTTTCTTATTTCATATAACGTAACCATATCTGCACATATTATTTAATTATAGAAGTTGAAAAATGTCAGATCTATTTAAGATATAATTTAAATAGATATGACTTTTTTTTTTGGTGGACTGATCTGACTATTTTTATTGGTGAATATACACATCTGACTTATTTCTTCAATATTAAGCTTGAATCTCTCATATTTATTTTATATATACCTTTTTTGGTTCAAATTAAAACCCTTTTTAAAAGTTCAATAATATAGCCTGAAAATCAATTTAATTCAGACTTTGCAAATTAAACATTTAAATAAGTACAAATAAATTAATGAACCATAACTTTTAAATAAACTAATAAGTCTATAAATTTAAATAAATCAATAATAGTAGTATTAGTAAATATAATAACAATAAAAATATTTCATGATAACAGACAAATTAGGCATTTTTAATAACATAAAATATGATTTTGTAGTTAAATATAAACTATGAGCATTATTCTTACAACCTACAAATTTTATAACATCTTATAACTTATTTCTTATCATTGATTTTCGTAAATTTAACGGTTATAATTTATTGAAAATTAATAATTAATTAATAAATATTACCAAATAAATTATAACAATGGTAAAAAAAAATATTGTAAGAAATTATAAATAAAAAGAAGTGGTAAGAATAACCATCTCTAAATAAACTTTTAAAAAGTTGAACATAACTAAAGAGGGAAAGCCAAGAATCTTCAAGAGGGGGTGTTATAAAGATATATCTTCTATGTAACTCTGTGGTATTTGTGGAATTGGAGCAATGAGAAAATACATGACTCAGGATTCACTAGACCACACTCGCCAAATAGTGTGATTCTCTCGTATGCCAATAATATTCACACAACTGGACATTGGGCAGGCCTGAAGTCTCCAATTAATTAATGCAGTACCCAAGCAGCAGTGTCTCCCAATGTTGGAGACTCTAGCTGATGGTTGGGTGAAAGTTAACTTTGATGGTGCTTTAAAGGGGAGGGGGTATCGAGGATGGCTGGTTGTGGAGCTATCATCCGTTAGGTTAATGGAAGCTGGTTAGGAGGCTTTTCAAGCTTAATTGTTGGCTTGGTCATTGGGCCTATAGAAAATTATTCTAGAAGGAGATTGTAACGATTTAATCTCCATGCTCACCACGTACGGTCATTTGGTGAATTTGTCTTAAGGGCTTCTCTTTTCTCATGTCACATGAGATATCATCTCTCATGTCATAGACACAATAAGTGGTGGGGCCCACCACTTATTAAAAAAGAAGAAAAAACTAAAAAGATAGCACGAATTTCAATGTCTCACAACATGAGAAAACTATCTCCTATTACATAAGAAAATGATTTCCCTTGTCTTAATTAATGAAGACATCATTGTTACACATAAATGTGTACTACTTCTTATTAAATTGTCATGTTGAGAGAAAAACGAATAAAGTAGTTTATGGAAGAGACTCCATTTGATGATATACAATCATCATGAACCTTATTGCAATTAATTTATAAAAAATTTAGCCATGTTTATGAGCATTATGATTGATATTTTATTAAATTGCAAAAATGACATTCATACATAAGCCAAGCGGGAAAATCATAAATTTAACAATGTGAAAATCATAAATTTTTAAAATCTTTATTCATGTTGTTGTTATGTGATTGTTGAACATGAACGGTTATAGAGAACCTATCCCTGTCTCAATTCCTAAAGAGATTGCTAGAATTTCGTCAAAAGTAGGTCCAATCCATCAACAAATTTCTCCCTCACCCCTTGAAACCTCAAGGCTATCACTTTTTTTATCTGCCTTGGCTTTTTTCTCATCAAGATAATGTTGATACATATATGACAAAAAGCCCCATATTGCTAACAGCAACGCTATAACCTTCACCCCATTGATCTTGTCATTAAAGAACATAACGGCAATGATAGGAACTATAGGCAATTCCAAGGTACTTATCACAATAGAGAATAATGAAGATACCTCAAAAATTAACCCCAACATACCAATGGAGGTTATTTGCCATGTCACAGCAGTCCAAAGCAGAGTCATTACATATGACACCCTTCCCTTTTCATATTCCTTCATCTCCTTTTCCAAAGTTTTCCATTCTCCACTTGCAAACAACCCCACAACACAAGCACAGGTAGCAATAAAGGAAGGGTACAATTGCATGTCCAAGACAGCAGAAAAGGTTTTTTTCTTTACAACTTTCTCAAAAGAAAGCTGAACAAGAGAGAGATATAAAGAAAATGTAGCAGATGCACCAAGGGTGCATAAGAATCCAATTATATGCTTTTCTCTGAAAAGACCTTTTGACTTATCAGAATCAGCATTGACTGCAAGCAGGGCAACTGAAGTGGTAAGGAGGACAATAGAATTGAATATAAATGCTGTCAACTTTTGGGAATTCAAGAAAAAAGAGAATAATGCATTGAAGGCTAATTCAGTTGCATATAATAGAGAATAAGTTGAAAGAGGGAGATATAGAAGTCCATAGGAATTCATTAAGTCATTCCCTGTCATAAGTAAGCCAAAAGCTATGTAGAGGGAAACTAAGGTGGGAAATTTTGGTTTGGTCTTTGAGGAATCATTGATGGTAATATTATTAAATTTTTCATGTGGTGGGAAGTAATAAAGAAATGGTAGTAGTATAGGGAATCCAGCTGATTGAACAAATGTTACCATCCATTTGCTATTACCACCTTTGTCATAGTATAACCTTCCCAAAAGAGTGGATGCAGATTGGCCTGTAAGAAGAAAGATTGTGTACAAGGATACACGAAACCACCGTTTGTGTTCTTTGATGTTGAGGTTGCTGAGCAATTGTGTTTCTGTGTATGTTGTGCCACTTTCTGTCATCTCTGAGGAATACATGTGTACAAGAAACTGAAATTAGTTATATGACTTTCTTTATGGTATAATTTAGAACAAATTCAAAGTTGAGAGGGATGCCAGAGGACACTGTTTCTTGAGCTTAAGAGGTTCCCCAAATCCTTATATTAATTAATAGACTCTAGGTTCTTAAATAATAGAATTAAGGTGAATTGAGTTCTTAAACCTTTGTTTATTTATGCCAATAAAATCTTTCTTTGTCATGGTTTTAACTCGATAGTCTCTCTTCAACTCCTTAATAATTTTTGGTTTTATAATAATTACTAAATAATTTATTGAATATTTCTATAAAAAAAGTCGAATAAATATAATCAGCAACCAATAAAATAGGCAGAAAGTTATCCTTTATTGTGCAGTTTATTCTTTAGCGTATTTTATAGTGATTTTCACCCATCAAATAGTTTTGTACGTGAGTGTGTGTGTAGGATTTTTTTAATGTGCTTCTGGAGCACAATATATTTGATATTCCTTTATAAAAAAAAGAATTTTTTCTTTCATTTATATCCCTTTCTTTCTTCTAAATCCCGGCTTTTTCATCACTATAGTCTTTTTTTAATAATTAATTATCAAATTGACTCTATTTATAAATTATTTCAAAAATTTAACCTCTTCAAAAAACATAACACCAATCTGCCCTTGTTTGACCGTTGACTATGAAGCCTACCCGAGTACACTCCTCCCTACCCGGATATATTTTGAAATTTTTTACCTACCCGGGTACACCCCTCCCTACCCGGATATATTTCTTGAATCTGAAAAAAGTTTGAATTATTTACCCGAACAAAGAGGAATGTACCGGGGTAAATAATCATACCCTGCCGATTGATTATTTATATGATTATGGGTTATAAAGAAGCAGAGCAAATATGGAATATTATGGGAATCTCATCATACAAAAGTCAGTAAAATCAAAGGTGATATTTTCAGCTAAATGTTTGATGGCTTGTTGGGTCAACTTCTCTTTGCAAGAAGACAAATCCTACCTGCGCACACTGAACAAAAGTAATCAGATGGGTTAGTCAAAAATAGCTATAGAAAAGAGGAGGGAAAGTTGGTAGCTTTAGAATCTTTTTTCTAAGCATGAAACAAGAAGGTGCAAGGATCAAAGAGGCTCAAAGAAATCAAACATTAAAAGGGGAAGGTTTATCTCTACAAAGCCTAAAGATGCTATATAATCAGAATAAGGGTGCAGGCTTTGGAGCAGAAGATTGTCATGGCTAATGTTAAAAAAAAAAATTACTGGATAACAAAGGAAATTCCAATAGAGGATGGGAAGCGTGAAAGGATAGGGAGCAGGAATGGAGCATGGGAGAGGATATAGAAAAAGACCCAAGCTTGGTCAACCTTGGCAATAACCCACATAAAAAACAAACTATGTCTAAAGTATGATAAAAAGAGAGGCATCAGGTTTAAAAAAAAGAAAAAAAAGGAAGAAGCCATGAAGAGGGCGCGGAAGTTATTTTTATATAAGGAGGGCGATCGATTAAAAAAAAAAAGGGAGTGATATTTTTATTTGAGTGAAGAAAAACCAAGGGAAGAGGGGAAGAGACCTACCCATTCTTCCATCCTCAACCACCATTAACCTCACAATTCCCTTCATCATGGAAGACAAAAAAAAATGAAAAATTAGAGTTGGAGGAGAAGAGAGAATACAGGTACTGAAAGAAGAAAGGACTCGTAGCTCCTTCTTGAACACACCATCATCCTTAGTTTTAATAGTCTCACTGTCACCGCAAACTCAAATCACTAGTACCAGAAGCCTCATAACATAGACCAGAACCTCTTCTAAAAATATATGATTATTTATCCGGGTATACCTCTGTCTACCCGCCGGGTAAATAATTCAAACTTTTTTCAGATTCAAGAAATATACCTGGGTAGGGAGGTGTGTAACCGGGTAGGTAAAAAATTTCAAAATATACTCGAGTAGTGAGAGGTGTACTCAGGTAGGCTTCATGGTCAACGATCAAATAATGGCAGATTGATGTTATATTTTCTGAAGAGATTAAATTTTTGAAATAATTTATAAATTAGATTAATTTAATAATTAATTATAAAAAAAAAAAAGCCTATAATGACGAAAAAGCATCTAAATCCCCTTTCAATCTTTTTCCTTTTCTACTTTTGGAAAAGGAGCACAAACTCTCACAGCATAATAAATGAGCTCCGGTGTGTCAAACGTGAGGAAACTATTTTGGAGTAGTGAAAAGTGGTTATTTAGAAAGAGGTGGAGATATTTTATAATAAAAAAAGGACCCTAACTTTTTTTTTAAAGAAAATTTTTATTATTTCACATTTTGCTTGCCAGAGTCTCTATTGCTTAAATAAATATTAAAGGAAAAAGTTATATTTTCAGACTTTTTATTTACAAATAATATTATGCTTTATTGATAAGATATTCTTGAGTGAAATTTTACTGGTAAGATATAATATAATTTGTAAAAAAATTTAAAAATTTTTTTGTCAATATAATCATTCTCAATATTAAATAAATAAAATTTGAGAAAATATCCGTTTATAATTTTTTTTTTTTATAAATTACATTAAGTATGACCAGTCATACACTCTTAATTGAAATATGAATGGTTATACTTCGTGTAGTTTGTAAGAATTTATAAATAAAAAATTTATAAATATATCATTCTCCTTAAAATTATGTAAATTTTAATAGATACCACCTTTAAGAAGAGGAGAGGACGATGTCGTCATAGTAACAAAAAGTTTTATAAAAAAAGAAAAAACTGATGAAGACAAAAAGAAAAAAGAGGTGACGGACCTTTGTGCATGTAATCTTTTTACCTTCTCTTGAGTTCACCGTAGATATCATCTTCTTGTTCGATCGCTTTGTGCATGCAAGAAGTACTTCTTTTTCATTCCTCCTACGTACCTAGACCGAGGAATTATCACAAAATTGCCTAACTACTCCATCTCTCCATCCCTTTCCTACCCTCCAAAATGAATCGGAACCGTCAAGGCCTTCTTTTTCTTTTCTTTGGATCCTCCTCTCACACCTGTTCGTTGAAGCATGCACCTAATCAAGTGAAGGTACGTAATAGAGTGCTAGCTCACCCACCATCACACGAAGAGTCTCGCCAAGTAGAAAGAAAGTAGAATTAATTAATTGATCATAGTTAGTTTGGATGTGTGTGACTATTTTAATGGGATCAAAGGCTGTTTGCAAGACTATTTTGGTAGTGTGATCTCCAAGTGATGATGTTGATGTATTTTGAAAACGGAGAGTGGTTCAGGTGTATGTTATTTTTGGTTTACACGATAACATTCACCAAGTTCAAGTTTAAACCCATGTAGCTTTTCCTTTTATTTTCATATTAAAAATAAAAAGAACAAAGGTCAGGTTAGTGAGTTGAAATGATGTTGGCGGATTAGGAAACTAGGTTAAAGAATGGACAAGTTAGGTAGAGTTAAAAAGGTTGCATGTTCTCTTTATTTGTTTATTTCCTTTTAAAATGTGATAACGAATGGAAAAGTTAAATAAGATTAGAAAAGTTAGGTGGGACTAGAAGGTGTACGTATACGTTTTTTTAGTTTGCTTTTAATATGCTTTGTTTACATATTTTATTTTAAAAATATATATATGCTTTGTTTATGTTCTCACAATGATGTGTTGTTTACATGTTAATCAAAATCGCTGTTCTTAATCCGTTTCATCGTAAATTTGGTCCGCATTAATTTGTCCTTTGCTTTATTAAAAAGAAACTGATTTTTTTTTTTTTATAAACAAAAGAAACTGATTTATAGTAAGGAAGGGCCGTTTATTTTTATTTTATTTTATTTTATGTTCAGATTTAACTTGTTATTGTCTCGTTAAAGAAATTGTTTAGTTTTAAAGTGTGTTATGTGTTAGCGTTTTTTTTTTAAAAAAAATGTTAAGAGATTCACGTTATGTATAGTGTTTTTTTTTTAGTATATTTCTCAAGGGTATCGATATCCCCACCTCATTTGCGGATGAGACTAATCTCAGGCGAGTACTGTCGGACCCTTACGGGAGAACTCTATCCAATCCGTACTGTCATGTATAGTGTTTTTAACTTGTTGGTAGGATAGTTAAAAATATTTTGTTTGATTTCAAAGATGGAGTGTAGTGTAGAAAAAAAAAAGTATTAAAATTCCGTTTGCTTCTGTGGACTGTGGTACATGTAGAGAAATATAACAAAGTTTTGGATCCCTTTTCTCATGTCGGTTTTGGTTCCAATGCAAAAGTGTACATTCTGCTTACTTGATCTCATAACATGCTTTAAAAATATTATTTGATTCTGGGTACTTGGCGTTAATTAAAAATGGTAAAAAGATTTTTTTTAACTTTTTTTTTTTTGGTAAATAACTTTTTATTTTAACTTATCAGTAACTCTATATTAAGAGATTTTGTTTGTGATAGGTAAAGATGTAAATAGGCTGGACTAGGCTTTGTCTTAAATATGTCAAGTCTGTGTAAAAAATATCGGGTCTGACCTGACCTGTTAACCTGTGTATACCCTGAATTACAAGTCTGGTCTGACCTATATTTAAAAATAAAAGCCTTGGCCTAGGCCTGTTAGTCTGTTTAAGCCTATTAAACATTCAACAATTAAAAGAATAATTAAAATAATATTACTTTATTATTCAAATTTATTAAAATAATTATTTTAGTTATTTTATTTAAAATAAATAATATGATATAGGCCGGCCTGTAGGCTTATATGCCCGATATGTACAAAAAAAGCCTATGGCCTATTTTCTAAATAGGTTTTTTTAAAAGCCTAAACCTGTTCTATTTTACTATTTGTAGCAGGCTAAGTCTGACCTAATATAGGCTAGGTCGTAGGCCCCTGTAGGCCGGCCTAACCCATTTACACCCCTAGTGATAGGTTACATTCCCTGTTTTCTATAATTTCTAATAAAAGGCATTATTTTTCATCATTTAAATTACTAATGAAAAATTAATCCGTGCAACAATCGATAATGTTGATTATATGGCTAGTCATCCTCCATCGTTATCTATATCGTAAGAGTCTTCGTATAGCCTTGCTATCTTGGACTCCGTGCAATGTGGATTTAATTTCGAAACAAAGTTTGTCTTATCAATTTCTCCGTAATTAAAATATGTTTTCACAAAGTCTGTTTTAATTTTTCTATTGTTCCGTGCGACGATCGACAACGTTGATTGTATGGTTCACCATCCTCAAACATTGTCCATTCGTAAAAGTCTTCGTATAGTCATGTTATCTTGAACTCTGTGCAATGCAAATTTTTTTTAAACAAATTCTTTTATCAATTTCTTTATAATTTAAATATGTTTTAAAAATCTATTTTTATTTTCCTTTTTTTCCATGCGGCGATCAATGTTGTGATTACGACAAATATACCGATCGTTTCAAGTAATAAAAGTGTGAGTAGAATATCGTCCCGCTAGGATTAATGCACCAAGTACTATTCTCACTATTACCTCTAATTTGGACAAATCAATTTGGTTGTTGAGAATAATTTTTTGAATTAAATAAAAATAAAAGAACAAAAAATAATTGCAAGAACAATTAAAGAACACGCAAGAATGATTAAAGAACGATTAAGGAACTATAATAAAGAACTGTAGCCAGGGTGCACTTCACCTTTGATTCTCCTTTAGAAATCTGAATTAATTCTTATAATTAATTAACTCAATAGTTCAAACAATTCATCTTTCTCAAATCTATTAGTTAAACTCTAATGTCTTAGTGTATTTAACCTTTTAACCCAATTAGAATCCTAGTGTCCTAGTAATCCCTCTTGAATCAATTATTAAGTGGATGAATTACAAAGTCTGCAATTCATACAAGCCTATGTCTAGATCATGCACAAATTGTTATTTTACCCCAGTCTGAATTAAAACCCCAACATATCTATTGTGAGCTCTAACCCTCAAAGCCCTATAATAGAGTGATAAATTCTAATAAGGATATGGAAAGATTCATTCAAGGTAAAATAAAACTAATTGAATTAAAACAATTATAAAAATAATTCAGAATTCATAAAGGGTTCACATTGGATCCATGACCCTAACTACAAAAGAAAATTAGCCAGACATAACTGGCTTAAACAAAACAAAGAAATAAAAAGAAGAATAACTCATGAAAAAGAAGAATAAGAAGAATCAATGTTGTTCAGTCTCCTTCAAGCTCCTTTCTCTCTGGAGATCTCCAACTCTGGTATCCGGTGTTCTCTTCCTTCCTCTGAATTTGCTTGCCTCTATCGAATTGTGCTTCTGTGTTTCCAAGAGATGCCTTTTTATAGGATGAAATCACATCTTTTAATTTTCCATAATATCTTCAATAGAATCTTCACTAGAATCTCTAATCATATATTTGATCTAATCCTTCAAATCTTTCCCTTTTTATTTAATGGAAAACTTTCTTTAAAAATATTCAAACGAAGATTTGATAAGATCTTGAATGATTCATTAATCCAAAGCAACTCTACTTGATCTCTCCAATTTATCTCTTTATTGAGCTGAAATTTACTGCAAAATATAAGAAATCTTATGAGAATATTATTGAAAATAAAATAACAATTTAATTATAATTCTCATAACTTTTAATTACTTTTAAATCAATTTCATGCTCATATTAACTCTTAATACATAATAAATTGGAGATTCATCAATCAACAACGCTGATTGTATGGCTCGTCATCCTCAATTGTTGTCTATATCGTAAGAGTCTCCGTATAGTCATGCTATCTTGGACTCCGTGTAATGTGAATTTAATTTCAAAACATAGTCTGTTTCATTAATTTCTCAGTGATCAAAATACGTGACGTATCTCCAATTTATTACGCATTAAGGGTTAATATGAGCATGAAATTGATTTAAAAATAATTAAAAAAATATGAGAATTGTAATTAAAGTATTATTTTATTCTCAGTAATATTCTCATAAAATTTCTTATATTTTGCAGTAATTTTCAGCTCAATAAAAAGATAAATTGGAGAGCTCAAGTGGATTTGTTTTGGATTTCTGAATCATATAATTGAGTGAGGATCTTATTGAATATTTTTAAGAAAAGTTTTTCTTTAAATATAAAAGGGAAGATTTTAAGGATTTAATTAAAGATATGATTGGAGATTCTAGTGAAAATTCCATTGAAGATCTTATGGAAAATTAAAATATATGGTTTCATCATTATTAAAAGGCAACTCCTGAAAACAGAAAGAGAGGCTGGCACATTCTGAAAGAGAGGAACGCAAAGACTAGAGTATAATCCCATTTTTCAGAGAGCAAGACGAAAATTAATGAAGACCAAAGCTTAGTAGTGGAGATCAACTATTTTTCTTCTTCTATTCTTCATCTATTTTCTTTTATTTAATTATTTCGTTTAAGTCAGCTATGTCTGGCTAATTTTCTTTGTAGTTAGGGTTATGGATCCAACGTGAATCTTTATTTGATTTAATTACTTTTCAATAACAATCTGTCTCAAATTGTTTGTGTTTACCTTGATTTGTATGTTCATATTCATCAATGATCTGGTCAAGCATATAGGAATAAAGAAGGTTAGGGTTCACAATAGACATATTGGGATCTTAATATAGACAGGGGTAGAACATCAATTCTTGCATGATCTAAACATAGGCTTGTAGGAATTGTGAATTTATATAATTCATCGCGCTTAAGGCTTAATCTAAAAAGAGTTACTAAGATATTAGAATTCCAATTAGGTTAAAGGGTTAAATGCACTAAGACATTAGGATTTAACCAATTAAATATTTAGATGATGAATTGTTTGAAACAATTTGGATAAAGAGCTATTGAATTGAGTTAAATCACTTAAGGGGGATATGAGGTGAAATAAATCTTAACTAAGCTTTTCATTCTTGATTTTAAATCCATCTTTAATTATTAGAATTCTTTTCTTGCATTTAATTGTTGTTTCGCATTTGTTTTTTTAATTGTTTTGCTTAAAATTGGATTGCTATTATTCTTCTAAACCAAATTTGATTTGTCCAACTTAAGTAAAAAATAGTGAACTGGTGCTTGAAACACTGATCCTCATGGGAACGATACTCTACTCACTTCTTTATTACTTGTACTACTGATATACATGTCGTGATCGCAACAACACATTTATTAAATCTATTTTAATTTTTGGTAATCTGTGCAACTATCGGCGACGTTAATTGTATGACTCGCTATCCTCAAGTGTTGTCCATATCGTAAGAGTCTTTGTATAGCCATGCTATCTTGGACTCTGTGCAAAGCGGATTTAATTTCAAAACAAAATTCTTATCATTTTCTTTATAACGAAAAATATGTTTTGTAACATCCCCGTCTCAAGCCGATTCAATTAACATACATATGATATTTAAACATGCATAAGCGGAAGTCTTACTTAATCTTTTAACTCGATTAGCGGAAGTACAAGCTAATTTTTTTTTCTTTCCTTTTAATTCACATTATATATTGCAACACATACATCTTTTCTTACTGTTCATAACATACTTTCTTTCTTTCTTTCCTTTCATTCTCTAATACATTCGTGATCAATGACCATAGTCAAAGATCACATACCATCAGGATATGATCACAAGTGTAATTCCAGACGGAGCCTCAAATCGGACAGAGTTCCGTTTTTTTCTCGGATAAACAGGGATATAATCTCACTCTCATAATGTCCTGATAAGCACATGCATCATAATATATCATATATATATCACATATTGACTGTAAAACCCATCTATGGGCGCATGCATACAAGGCTCCCGTGCCTCTAAATCTAACAGCATGCAATAATCACATATCAGAATATACCTCATCTCATAATAATGCCTGAATTCTAAAATGTACATGCATCAAAAGCGAAAAACATATACAGCACATATACAGGCCATATACATAACTCTGGATCAGACATCATGATCCCTAAATAAATAGAGAACAAATACAATAGTACATGCTTTGCAAAAATAACATCTATAATAAATAGTAGCCTCCAGCTACCCAAAACTCCATATCCTCGTGCTAGCACCTCTAGCCACAGGTAGGGTCCTTACCTCGTGAGGGCTCTCCAACTAACTGTGTACCTAAAATCATATCCTCAACCGGGGTGAGAGACGAATCTCCAGTAAGCTCTAGGTTTATAGAGAACTCTCCATACCCAGGGCCCACTTCCTACATGACAGTCAGATACATAATATACAAAACATCATATACATCATATATCATACTGTACTAAACATATCTCATATAACATCTCTGAAGTATGCTGATGAGTTTCCAATTTATTATATATTAAGGATTAATATGAGTATGAAATTGATTTAAAAATAATTAAAAGTTATGAAAATTATAATTAAAGTGTTATTTTGTTCTCAGTAATATTCTTATAAAAATTCTTATATTTTGCAGTAACTTTCTGCTCAATAAAGAGATAAATTAGAGAGCTCAAGTGGATTTGCTTTGGATTTCTAAATCATATAATTCATTGAAGATCTTATTGAATCTTCCCTTGAATATTTTTAAGGAAAGTTTTCCTTTAAATATAAAAGGAAAGATTTTAAGGATTTGATTAAAAATATGATTGGAGATTCTAGTGAAGATTCCATTGAAGATATTATGGAAAATTAAAAGATATGATTTCATCACTATAAAAAGGCAACTATTGGAAACACAATAGAGGCTAGCACATTCAGGGAAGAATGAGGCAAGAGCGAGAGATGGAGATTTTTAGAGACAGAAGCTTAAAGGAAATTGAGCAACATTGATTCTTCTTCTTCTTTTTCTTTTTATTTCTTTATTTTGTTTAAGCCAGCTATGTCTGGCTAGTTTTCTTTCGTAGTTAGGATTATGGATCCGACGTGAAGCCTAATTGTGGTTGAATTTAGTTTCTTTAATAAATTGTTTTGGTTATTTGTGTTTTACCTTGCATGAATTTCTATATTCTTGTATGAATTGATCACTTTTATAGGCATTTGAAGGTTAGGGCTCACAATAGACATATTGGGGTTTCAATCCCGACGGGGTAAAATATCAATTCTTGCATGATCTAGACATAGGCTTGCTTGAATTGCAGACTTTATAATTCATTGTGTATAATACTTATTCTAAGAGGAATCACTAAGACATTAGGATTCTACTAAGGTAAAGGGTTAAACTCACTAAGACATTAGGATTTAACCAATTATTTTTAGAAGATGAATTGTCTAAAATATCTGAGGTGAATTATTATTGAAATTAATTTAAACTACTTTAGGAGGATCAGAGGTTAACTAATTCCTAACTACAGTTTTCATCTTTGATATTTAAAAATCAATTTTAAATTCTTTGGTTTATTGCATATTCTTTATTTTCATTGCAATTGCATTTCAATTATTTTTAATTTTAATTCAAAAAATTATTCTTTACATCAAATTGATTTGTCCAAATTAGAGGGAATAGTGAGAATAGTATTTGGTGCATTAATCCTCGTGGAATGATACTCTACTCACACTTTATTACTTGAAACGATCGGTATACTTGTGTAATCGCAACATATGTAGTCATTCCCCAAGGACCTCTCTCCAAGTGGAAATCAACACATTTATTTCGAAGGGTCTCTCCTTTACATAGAATATCTCATATATCATTGGTGTACATCTTTATTCCTAAGGGTCTCTCCCCTACATGGAGTTGATGCACATCGATTCAATGGCCAAGAATCATCATACATATCACATAAAACATGTCATATCACATCATCATATAGCTCTATATGAATGCATCTATGTCATATATCTCATACATATCATACAACCCGACCATAGTCCGTACACTATGGCGACACACAAAGTAGGAGCAAACCCCTTAAACATAGAGCTTACCTCTCGAAGCTGTATAAATACCCTACCCGAAATACGAGTTACCTAGCCTCCTCTAATGTAGGACCCTCAACAAGACTCCTAGACGCACCTAGAATATGGAATCCACACAAATATCAATAAAATGGTTCAAAACCAAGTAATTAACCAGACACATCATTTATTGATTTCATCTTTTACTTATCAATTCTTATGCCAATATTATGCCATACACACAAGTCATAACCAATTTTCTTTTAACTTAACCATATTAGACCATGCTTGGGTGGTTCTTTATTCAACAGATCCCCACATAATTCCACACATTTACCTAGTCTTAGGATAGTCTCAAAAGGCCTTCAGAACACTCATTACTCCTATTAGCACCTTAAAGCCTATTTTTTCCAATTTAAGGCAGAGTGCCCATTACAAAGGAGCTATAAGATTTATTTTTGTCTAGTTCCTAAACCCAAGCTTAGACACTTATATAAATTATTTTACGTATAAAAGTGTTCTCACTTTGCGAAATAGTATATCCGAACGTATACTTCCTTTGAAAATAATCAAAACTCATTTTAAGGTCATACAAAGGAGCTACCTTATTTTATTTTGTCTTCCACCAAAGTGAAGGTTCACACACCTTAGAACATTATTCTACGCATAAAAGTGTGCTCGCTTTGCAAAACAGTAACTCCTAGCACATACCTCCTTTGAAAATGGCCAGATTCACATATAAGGCCCAAAGAAAGAACTTATTCATTTTTTCTTTTTATCTAAACCAACCAAAGGTTTAAACATCTAATCATATATTCCTTAGATTGTATAAGTGCTAACTAGCATAAACAGTCACTCTTAAAACATACCAATTTCATGTTTCCAATGCTTTAGTTCATCAAATTCAAGCTTATCATACACCTCTAATCCAAGATTCATTAACATATTCATGATTTCCCAAGGTTCCACAATTAAAGGACATATGCCTCAAAGTGGCATTTTCACAACTAAGGAATTCTTCAACTATTTAACTCCTACACTTTCTTATACATACATACATATATTCCAAAGCCTACACACATTTTCAAAATTTAATTTGCATTTCAAACTCCTATTTTCCCCCTTAGGGTTGAACATGCATAGGAGAGGAGCCATATGATTTTTCTTTTTATTTACATAACTACATACACAATTTAAACTCTTAACATATATTCTTCCCTACTCACAATTCAAACTCCAAAGACAAGGCATAATCATTAAACCCTAACATGCTCTTAAACATTCAAGACTTGGGAATCAAAATTGGAGCCATAGGAATAGACATTTCTTCCCTCTAATCAACAATCCAAGGCCCAAAGATCAACTACCAAACTTGGCTCATCAAAAACCCCCACTTTCTTGACCTTGTGAATAGTGCCATGAAAATGGAGAGGGGAGAAACTCTTCACACACTCAATTTCAGCCCAAACCAAGTAGTGGAATGGATTCCTTGGGTGTTCTAATATCAATATCGTGTAATGCACTTTTGTATTTGGTTGAGTGAGGATGGAGAAATCAAGAGGAAAAAACTTGAAAACCTAACTCTAATGGAGAGAAGGAGGGGGTCGACCAAGAAAATAGAGAAGAGGAAGAAGGTGAGTGAATAGTGTGTCATTTAAGTCACTTGCTCTTATAAGACATGTAGTCATTTAACAGATGTTTTCTTCTCAATTAAATTCACTTAACTTGACTCGATATTCACTCAAAGCTACGAATATAATTTTATTTTTTGAGTTAATTTACATTCACTTATATTCCATAAAGAATATTTTAAGCTATTCACAGATGAATTCAGACACTGTTTCCAAAAACATGCACTGTGAATTACTATATGTGCAATTTTGCACGCAAAATCGTAAAACTTCTGAACTGAATACTTTTGGTCTAAAAATGACTTGTATGACATATATTGGACTTGAACATACTTTTACTGAACTTTTTCAGATTTCTGGACTCTACTGGTTGCCTAAACGACAATACAAAATATCCGGCAGAAACACGTTTTATGAGATTTTCGCAAAAAAGGTCAGACTACATAATTTTTCATTCTGAACTCATATTTGGCATCAGAATTTCCAAATTAGGTCTCTAACATCATTCTGCTCATTTTCGAGCTCTACTAGTTGCTACACAGCAGTGCAAAATACCCGGCAGAAGTCACTGTTCATGACCTAGTCATGATTACAGTCTAAACACTCGAAATTACATTCTGAATCTAATTATGACATTTAAATCCTTAAATTAAATCTCTAACTAAGATTTACCAGTTGGGGTCATTATACGTTTTAACAAATCTGTTTTAAACTTCCGTTAATTCATGTGACGATGTACGACATTGATCGTGTGGTTGGCCACCCTCAAGCGTCGTATGTTTCGTAAGGATATACGTACGTAGTATAGCCATGATATCTTATACCCAGTGCAAATGTGAGTTGATTTTTGAAAGTTTTAAATTTAACAAAACCAAACGCTTTGAGTTCCTCATTGCAGCAGAGGATACGTTGGAGCGAAATTTTTCCATCAAGCTCAAAATAAAACTTTTTTTAATTTTCTTTTCTCTAAATTTTTTTTATTATTCGTTTTATTTTATTTGGGTTAAACAGATATTTCAAAATTATTAAAAATTTGCACAACTAATTTAAGGGAATCGTTTTTTAAATGAACGTGTCACGGTTGTAGTGGATTAAGTTTTCACCCTTCCCTGTGCATAATTAGATTCCCAAAACATGATTCAAAAAATCAGTTTTGCTAAAATAAAAGTTTTTTCAATTTTTTTCAAATTATATAAAATTAATGATGACTCCATATTTTTTATTTATTTTTTTCAAAATAATTTCTGATCGTTACAAGAATAAATTGCACAATCAACTATTTAGAACATAGTTAAAAAGTTTAAAATTAATATACCATATTCAACAACTTTTCAAGGGAAGCGAAAAGTTAAATCTTTTTCTTTACTTAATCAAAGCTTCTTTAATACACTTTTTATTTTTATTTATAGAATATTTTATTTAATCCTTTGTAATAGAGATTTCAGCTATATTGTCTAATTTTTAAAACTAATAGAAATTTATTTTAGTTTACCTACACATGATATTTATTATTTTCCGACATGTCTATTGCCTCTTCTGACCCTAATGCATTATTTTACCTATTAGGTTTTCTTCTTGTTTTTTTTGCCTTGCATGAAAAGTCATTGAATTAGATATGGACATATGAAAAACTTTTGGTCGAAGGCAACAAAAAACTTTAAAAAAATAAAAAAAAAATTAGTTAGTGAAGTAATTAATGCTTAGGAGCATGAAAGTCAACGAGTATGATGAAAAATAAGGAATAAGGGGTAATCAAATAATTTTTTATTATTTTGAAAATTAAACAATACAGCTGTGAAACTATAATCTAAAGGATAAAATAAAATATATATAAATAGAGAGGAAAAGGACATTGTGTTAAATACGTTTTGGGATAGGATATTGTGACACACAAATAATGTTACGCACAATGTTATGACCACATCTTAACCGTTGATTTTCGTCAATCAACAGTTATCATTTATTGCGAATTAATAATTAATTAATGAGTTTGATTTTAAAAATGATAACTGTTGATTGACGAAAATCAACGGTTAAGATGTGGTCGTAACATTGTGCGTAACATTATTTGTGTGTCACAATATCCTATCCCACAAGCTTTTATAAAAAATGTGACACCACTCCTAATTTTTTTTCAAGAAACTATATCTTTAAATTATATTTCATATAAAAGATATACATACACATATATATATATATATATATATATATATATATATGGAAAAACTTTTCTCATCTTACTATATAGAAAGGAGAAGCAAACTTTGAAAAGTTTGCTGACGTGTCACTCTCTCCTTCATTCTCAGCTTTGTGTTCACACTGGAGGATAGTTTGAAAAGTTACTTCTTTTGGAAATTCTTTTTATTTCGTAAATAAAAAATTCTAAAAAAGAGGAAGAGTCTCTAAAATTATAAAATACTTGGTGACAGACAAGTGTATTAATGACCTTCGAAATTCGAAATTTAAATTTGAAATAGGTGGGAAGAATAATTCAAAATATATAGTAGAAGACACATGTATTAATCATCCACTACTTTTTGCATGGGTAGGTGGAAAAGTATTAATATCTCGTTACTTTTTGCATTGGTAGGTGAAAAAGTATTCAAATTCAAAATTTAAACTTAAAGGTGAAAAAAGATGTCATCATTAATATCCCACTATTTTCTGCATAGGTGATTGTTAACCCCATTAATATTCCACTATTAGGCTTAATTATTAAAAAATGAAATTATTTTGTGTATAAATAGGATATGTGTTACTGGGACTTTTCATTTGGTAATTAGCTTTTGTGCATATGTTTCTTCTCTTCTCTGTCTATTTATCTTCTTCATCTTATCAAGTTGTTCTTCTATTAGATGACCATGTAATATTTTTCATTTTTTTGTAGCACTATTGTAGAGTAAAGCTGATGGGATGATTTGGAATCACTATAATATGTATTTCTTTACTTCCTCAGAGGAAGGTATGACATTCTTCTCTATCTTTTTTCTTCTACAAGTATTTTTTTCCATAACACAATGTTGTGATATGCTTTTTTTTAACTATTGTATGTATGCGTTTTGTAGGGTGGAAGAATCCATGCTATTGTCAAGTTGTTCTTCTATTAGATGAACATGTAATTTTTTATTTTTTTTGCAGCTCTGTTGTAAAGCAAAGCCGACGAAAGGATTTGGAATATCACAAGCCTGAGTGTACTTTGTGGGAGCGGTATGTAGATCAAGTACAAACTTTCTTGGCAAATAATCAATCTCCTCAAAATGTTGAAAAAAGATTTCAGGGATATTTTTTTCTAATTGTATGCTTATGTTTCAGGGTTATCAATGAGGAAAACGCGAAAAATGCATAATGGTGGAAAATTAAAAGATCAAGGCTTTATAATAGTGAAAGCAAACAATCTACCACAAAATCAACATCATCAATGAAATTAAGGTTAAGAAGAAGAATAACGGTTTGTGAGTATATTAGATGGAAGAAGAAGATATGGGTTACTCTCTTTTAGTTTTTCAATTTTGATTTTTTTTATTTGTTATTTCAATTGCATATGTTTCGAATCAAAGACCCCAAAGTGAGCCTTGATTTTTATTCTCGCGTTTTAGGCATGTTCATTCGAAAAGCCACCTAGGCATGCCTTCTCAAACCATAGAATCTTTTGTAGCTTCTGATTGTACACTCAAATTATACGAGATTCATTACATGTATTTTACTAATAATAATTGCTAATCTCTTTCATTATATTTTTTTATAAGTTTAAAAAGATTAAAACTAAAATGATACGTTTTTAATTTTTTTAGAGTCATTTATAATATGTTCCTCTTGTCTTACACTACAATTCGAGTTGTTTACTTTGTTATGTTAATCAATTATCGTTAATGTAGATAGCACCCCATTTATGGTATATGTTACTTACAAACAGATTTTTATGGTATATGTTACCTACAAACAGATTTTAAAGCACGCACAGTCATAACTTTTTTGGAGATGTAACTCATAGCGAGTGCTATATTAGCACTCAATACGTAAATTAATGATGTAACTAGGGGTGGCAATACGGGTCAACCCGACACGACACGTTTTTGACTCGTACACTATTTGACACGACCCTGACACGACCCGTTTTGTAAACGGGTCGTAAAACACAAACCCTGACACGACCCGTTGCGGGTCACGGGTCGACACGACACGACCCGCAAAATTTAAAAATTTAAAAAAAAGTGGGATTTTTTGAAAAATAAATAAATAAAAAACAATAAAAAATAAAAATAAAAATAAAAAAAGATTAGCTTCTATTTTTTGAGATTTTTAGTTCCTTCTATTCTTTTCTATACTAAACAATGACTGTATATATCAATATATAAATGAATAAAAATAATAATATAATAAAATATTTAATTAAAAATAAAAAAATGACACTGTGCGGGTTGACCGGAAAACCCGCGGGTTGACACGTGACCCGACACGAAAATAAACGGGTCACATTTACACAACCCTAACACGACCCGCCCTGACCCGCGGGTTGACACGACACGTGATTTGGCGGGTCAGGTCACGGGTCAACCCGCGGGTCAATACCTGTATTGCCACCTCTAGATGTAACATGTTTAATTTGAAAAATAAGAGGGGGCATTTTATTATTATGTTTATTGGGATTAATTAATTTTTTGGGTCTAAAAAAGAACAAAAATGCAGCAATTATACCATTACACGTTCTGCATTGGTAATTGCAGCAACTATATCACTATACGTTCTGCATTTATTAAATTATTTTTTGAAAAAAGATTTTTTAATATTCATTTTCTATAATAATCAGTATATGGATAGTTTCTGAGAAGTGATTAGTTGTTATCTAAGTGACGTGACCTTTAGCTTTTCCATGACAAGCGCACCATCTTTGATGCAAATATAATTAAACCCTCCAATATTCTATAAATTTTCAAATTGGTGTTTTATTCTTCTCACTCTTTAGAGAATCTCAAAAACCAAGCTCCATAATTAAAAATTAATCCTTCACAAAAAAAAATTGGCATGGAGACGTGATTTTCATTGGCAAGATGAGCGGTGACTTATTGTTTGAAGAAGCTTAAGTGGGAAATTATTATACCTATTAGTAAAATTTTCAAAGTATATATTATGTCTTTTGAGCTTAATTATTATGTCAATTAGTAAACTTTTCAAATTTGAAATTGAAATAATTTTATAGGTGTCAAGTGAAAAGAATTTGAAGTTGGTATAGATGGGAAAAGAATTTAACATCTTTTAGTATAAGACAATTGTATTAAATTTTCACTATTTACTACATGGGAATTGTTAACCCACATTTTAAAAAACATTGAATACTTTTTTTCATATTTATCGAAAAACCAAAGACTTAGAGAAAAGAGTTCAGCATTAATTAGTGACAGACATGTGCATTAATATCGCACTTCTTTTTTATTAATTAAACGGAAAAAATATTTAAAATTATAAAAATAAACTTTCAAATAAAGTAAATTAAGATATGAACTAAAAATAATGATACAAAAAGGAAAACAAATTCGTTCAATAAACTTTTTTAAAAATACTTAAGATAAAATTTTAAATGTATATATATATAAATAATATAAATTAAAAGAGAAAAAATTATTTTTTAAAAGTATGTATAATTAATTCTATTATCATGTTGAATGTTAAAATTTAAAATTAAATATATTAGAAAGAAATCAAACTTTCATTCTTTTGATGTAAAAGTGTAATTAACACAATTTTCTATGTCGTGAATTATTACCTAGAAGCTATTACTTAGAGAATGTGTACAGACCTGTATACAGTTTCCCTTTATTTTTTGCATAGAAAATTGTTAAGCCTATTAATTTATTATTATGTCTTTTGGGAGGGAAAATATTTAATAGTTAAAATTTAAACTTTTTAAATTTGAATTTTGAACTTGGGAGGTGAAAAAAGATTCAACATTTAATATTGTCCACTACTTTCTGCGTAGGAAATTATTAAGCATATTAATGATAGTTATTATTATGTTTATTGAGCTTAATTATTATACCTATTAGAATTATTTATAAAATTGGAAAAAAGATATGTATAAAATAAATTTAATTTTAATAAAAAATTATTAATTAAACGAAAAAATATTTAAAATTATAAAAATAGACTTTAAAATAAAGTAAATTAAAATCTGAAATAAAAATAATGATACAAAAAGGAAAAAAAATTCGTACAAGAAACTTTTTAAAAAATACTTAAGATAAAAATTATAAATATATATATATATATATAAAATATAAATTAAAAGAGAAAAAATTTATTTTTTAAAAGTATGTATAATTAATTCTATTATCATGTTGATTTTTAAATTTTTAAATTAAATATATTAGAAAGAAATCAAACTTTCATTCTTTTGATGGGAGAGTGTAATTAACACAAATTCCTATGTCGTGAATGATTACCTAGAAGCTATTACTTGGAGAATGTGTACAGAACTCTATGCATGTTTCCCTTTATTTTTTGCATAGAAAATTGTTAAGCCTATTAATTTATTATTATGTCTATTGGGAGGGAAAATATTTAATACTTAAAATTTAAACTTTCTAAAGTTGAATTTTGAACTTGGGAGGTGAGAAAAGATCAGCATTTAATATTGTCCATTACTTCTATGCATGTTTCCCACAAATTTTAGTATGAAAAATTATTAAATCTATTAATATATTTATTATTATGTCTATTGGGTGAAAAAAATTTAATATTTCAAAATTCAAACTTTTTAAATTTGAATTTTTAACTTAATAGGTGAAAAAAGAATTCCGCATTAATGTTTCTCTAGTGAAAATATATATATATATATATATATATATATATATATATATAGTAAAATTAAATTTAATATGTTAAATTATAGATTAATCAAAAAAGTATTTAAAATTTATAAAAAAATATGTATGGTTGATAAAAAAATAATTTAAATTTAAAATTTAAATGAAAAAATTATAAATGACATATTTATACCTTAAATAAATTAAAAGTTTACTAAATCGAAATACAAAAAGAGAAAAATATTTCCACACAAGTATTTTTTTAACATAAACGTTTTAAATATATATGTATAACCAATATTAAAAAGTATAAAAATTATAAATTAAAAGAGAAAAAATTTAAATTTTTCAAAAGTATGTCTAATTAATACAAAAAAATCGATTATATTAAATGCAATTCAATTCAATTCCCCAAACATTCGATTTAGTATAATACTTTTTGTATCAACTCATGTTTGTTCATCATATTTGTGTTACAAATATAATAAAAATATGCACAATGAAAATAAAAGAATTTAAACAAAAAATAAAAAAATGACATTTATCATTCTGTAAAAAAATAAAAATAAAAATTAATCTGTATAACAATACGATTATTAATTTAATATATAAGAAAGAAAATAAACTTTCATTCTTTTGAAGTAAGAGTAAAAAAAAAAAACACAATTTCTTATATTGTAAATGAAAACTAGAAATTATTACTTGGAGAATGTGCACATCCTTCTATGCATTTTTTCCACTACTTTTTGTATGAAAAATTATCGAACCTATTAATAATATTAATTATTATGTTTATTTGGTGAGAAATTATTTAACATTTAAAATTATAATTTTTTATATTTTAATTTTGAATTTGATAAGTGAAAAAATAGTTCAGCATCTAATGTTTCTGTAATGAGAAAAAGATATATATACATATATATATATATATATATATATATACATTTATATATGAAAGTTGAATTTTAATATAAAATTATAGGTTAAACAAAAAAAATAAGGATGCTGATAGTTAAAGGTTGCATACTGAGCTTGGCACAAAAAGTCTGCCTATCCCTCCCGCCAACACGTTTTTATAATTAAATTAAAATTCTATTAATCTTTTTTTATAATTAAATCTCTAATTCAGATTTCAATTATTGTAAATATACATTTATAAAATTCCAAATAATAACGACACAAATCCTTTCAAAAAAAATTATTTATTATTATTTTGTAAATTTAATTGTAATAAATGAAAGTTCATCTCTGAGATAAAATATAAAAACCTAGACGCAACTATAAGAGCCTTTTTTGTGTGGATAAATATAAAAATCTATTACATCCTAATAGTTAGAGGTGGCAAACTGGGCTCGGCCCAGAGGGCCGACCACAACACATTTTTATAATTAAATTAAAATTTCATCCTTCTTCTTTTATAATTAAATTTTTAAATCTTATTTTGATTTTTGTAAATGCAAATTTGTAAAATTTCAAATACAAACGACACAAATCCTTGCAAAAAATAATTATTTATTATTATTTTTTAAATATAATTGTAATAAATGAAAGTTCATCTCTGAGACAAAATATGAAAACCTAAATGTGACGATAAAAACCTTTTTTTGTGGATAAATATAAAAATCTATTGCATGCTGATAGTTAGAGGTGGCAAACTGGGCTCGGCCAGAAGGGCCGGCCCACCAACACTTTTTTATAATTAAATTAAAATTTCATCATTCTTCTTTTATAATTAATTCCTAAATCTGATTTTCATTTTTGTAAATACAAATTTGTAAAATTCAAAATACTAATGACAGAAATCCTTTCAAAAAAATAGTTATTTACATAAAATGTTAATAGTTAAATGTTACAAACTCGGCTTGGCCCAGAGGGCCTGCCCGCCCCGCCTGCCAACACGTTTTAATAATTAAATTAAAATTTCACTATTCTTCTTTTATAATTAAATTCCTAATTCAGATTTCAATTTTTGTAAATACTAATTTATGAAATTTCAAATACTAACGACACAAATCCTTGCAAAAAAAAATTATTTATTATTATTTTGTAAATCTAATTGTAATAAATGAAAATTCATCTTTGAGATAAAATATAAAAACCTAGACACAACTATAAGAGCTTTTTTTTTAGGATAAATATAAAAACCTATTACATGCTAATAGTTAGAGGTGATAAATTGGGCTCGGCCCGGAGGGCTGGCCCACCAACATATTTTTATAATTAAATTAAAATTTCGCTATTCTTTTTTTGTAATTAAAATTTCACTATTCTTTTTTTTCCGTGCATCGCACGAGTTATACTTAACTTTGAAGGAGTTTTTTATGTAGGGTGCTGATTTGGAATATTATTCAAGAAAACTTAACATTCTTAATGAAAAATTCATGTTATTTAAGGTCAACGAAAAATAATAATTTGGAGTCATATAATGAGCCAAGATATCATGGTTCAAGCAGAGAAGCTATTGTCACCTCATTCTTTAAGTCTTTGGTGGATTTGAATGTATGTTGTTGTTTTTTAAAAATGTATCATCGTGGATTTTTTATATTGTTACAAGTTTTTAGCATGTGTATTGATTTGATGTTGTTTAGACACATTTGTTCTAGTGTAAGCAAAAAAATATGACACATACATGACCATTTGATTAATTTGCTTTCAAATCCCTTTCAGACAACGTTTTTTGGGTTCAAAAAAAAAAACCCATTTTTTTGCTGAGACTATTACTTCTGGGTGTTAACATATTAGCGTAATTTATTTAATGAACATTTTCATTTTGTATCGTAGGCATAAATATGATGGTAGAAGAGGATGTTCCTGGTAATGCTTAAACATAGAAAATCACATGTTTGGTATGTGTTGAACTCATCCCTCTAATAATTGCTACAGAATGATACTAAAATAATAGTGTTTTCTTATTATAGGTACAAGCTGATCTTTTAATTCCTTATTTACTTAGTCTGTTTGTTACCTTGATTTTATTAGTGGCTGTTATAGTTAGCAATAAGTTGTATGCATTTTTTTCTTTTTAGCCATCATTATTTTAACATAGTCAACTATGACGTATTTATTTTTTTCATAACTCATCGAGTAGATAACTATATTTGATTTGCATAATATTGATCACTCTGGATAGCAACACGGGTTTTTGTAAGCTTAAGGTTTGCAGTGCGATTAACCAACCACAGCGGACGACAAATATTTTGTTCTTTTTCCCCCGGGCATCGCACGGGTAATTCACTAGTTTATGAAAATACAATAACCCAACACACCCATCTTCTTCTCCACAACCAAATCCTGCTGCCCCTCTCCTTCTCCGCCATGCCTCTTGCCATGATTTTTCTTCCTCCCTCGTCCAAGATCAGAACCCTTCTTACACCATCCCCCATCGTTGAGTGCAAGTAGCACAAAGTAAATGATTCCACCACACTCCACACTTTGACTATGACCCTTTGTTTGCTTCGTCATTTGTGTTTTGTGTCCGTGAGTCTCCGTTACTTTTCAGCTTAAACAACAAAGCACAACTTAGAAGCTAAGTTCCAATGTTGAATCTGAAAGGAGGGACGAGACCACCATGGGTGGGACTTGGAGCTGATGTGTGGATTCAAATTGCTTCAGGAAATGACTACATTTTCTCTCTTTACTCTCACTCCTTGAAATCTGTTCTTGGTTTTTTTCAGAGCCAAATTACCCTGCTTGGTGTTGCCAATGATATTAGTGAGAATGTTGGGCTCCTTCCTAGTCTTGCATGCAACAAGTTCCCACCTTGGCTTATCCTTTTCATCAGTGCTCTAACACCCCTTACTTTTTCTAACTTTTTCTCTTTTACTTTCATCATCAATCACCAATGATCTAGTTTTCAAAAAATTTGATGAACTTTATCTTTTCTCATTTATTGAGATTCTTGAAATTACATTTGATAGATTTTTTTGGTGTATGCTTGTTGATTCCATCCATCCAACTTGCGATAGACATAAACAATAGGTCTGACTGAAATTTTGTACTTGGTGTAAATGGATCACCATTTTGGGCTTAGGAATTAATTTGGAGTATAACCTTTGGAAGAAAGAAGGGTATGTGTTTACTTCGGCTGTGATGAAGAAGGAAGGGTGGATGGAGATGTGCTTGAGAACCACGAGAATGGAAAGAAAGTGGGTGTGCGTGAGACCAAGTTGATGAAAAATGAGTTCTTGAGGATTTCATTTTCCTTCTTGCTGTGGATGGTATCGTGGATAGATGGGTTTGAATTATGTGTGTGCCTTGGTCAAAGGGTGGGCCTTGGCTGGTCTAGAATGAGCAATGTGGAAGCTTGTATGGCTTTCGCATGACAAGTGTTACCCATGCACCAAATGAGGTGGCCATTTTGTGTGCCACTTGGAGGTCATGCGTCCTAACAAGGTGTCAAACGGCTGCACAAATGTAAGACATACCCCAAACACACAATATGAATTCAATTATATATCTAATTCTCATCAACAACACCTATAATACTGTAAAGAACCTTGAGATACACCGAATCTTGGAATACACCACCCTAAAAGCTAGCTCAAAGGGTGGGAGTACCCCACATTAGTTGCACATACAACCAGTGCCCCACATTAGTTGCACATACAACCAATGTGGGACTATATATCTCAACACGCCCCCTCACACAAGAACTCATTGGACTTGAAGAGTGGACAATGCAACAGGCCCAGCCTACCTGTGCTAAGAAATGCCACAAGAAAAAGCGGAGGGCGACGAGGCTCTGACACCATGTAAAGAACCTTGGGATACACCACCCCAAAAGCTAGCTCAAAAGGTGGGAGTGCCCAAAGGCCTTATAAACTAATGTGGGAGTATATATCTCAACTGGTACATTTCCAAATACACATTTAAGCAATCAATTACAACTTTCATTCAACACCATTCCATTGCAATGGTGGTTCAAGCACTCACAAATAAATTCAACTATCAAGTATAGAATTTAAAATGGTGATTTAAGCACTTTTTTCTTCTCCCCTTACACCTGTCATTCAACACTATGGTACAAGTGACCATTTCACTTTATATCTTTTGAGGATATTTTTACCCTCAAAGTAGATCCTAAAGCGTTGTAGGCTACTGTCTACAATTGTTTACTAACTCATATGCGTTGGACCAGATAGAAAAAAGATTGAAAAGAGTACTAGGAGAATACTTTGAATGATTCCTCAGTTTTTCCAGGGACGAATAGAAAGCAGAGAATATATGCACAAGTCTAGTTGACCTGAGTCTTGGCGGTGGATCATGGTCCAAAGGGTCGAGTGGTCGACTAATAGAGTTGGATCGGACGTGTTCAATATAACCAACGACAGGGTTATTTTTATTTCATCATGTCACTATGCTGCGTTTTGACCAAAAGTATTCTCCTAGGGCGTACAAAAGCGCCATTGACTATCCTTTGAAAAGTGGAACGAAGAAATAGGCGGCAAAAAAATTAAAATAATGTTTTTTAATTAAATAATTACGCATTTATTGCAGTTTTGAGAAAAATTACGGATCTATTGCACACTGCGATGCCTCTTTTAGGCGTCACATGTGACGCCCCATTGAGGCGTCTCACCCTAAGGGGAAGACACCCAAATGGGGCGTCTGTCATGAGGTGTTGACACGTGTCACTTTTTTTTCCAAAAAAAATTTAATTTAATCATAAAACTTCTAAAGGTCATAACTTTTGACTCGAGTATCCAAATCAGGTAATTCTTTTTTTGATTCCACATAAATTTTCGAGATCTACGCAATGACATCTCATTTGACATATTTTATTTCTCACAAACACAATTTCAATTTGCAAGAAGGGTATTATAAGAGCGGTTAAACCCAGAAGCCTCTGAGTTCTGGATTTGTGATTTAATATAAAAGAATAAATAAAATTTTGATTTGTTATTTAAATTTTTTTATAATAATTTTTTTTATTATAACAAAAATTTGGTTTGTGATTTAAATTCAAAATAAAAAAAAAATTATTATTAAAAAGGAAAACAAAATAAAGATTTGATTTGTGATTTAAACTAAAAAATCAATTTGAAAAATCTGTAGAAATAAAGGAAATAATTAAATAAATATTCTAAATTTCTAAGGAAGAAGGATATTATTTTTAAAATTAATGATTAATTCTATAAGCTTCTGGGTTATTATTCGTGGTCTGAAATTAATGATGGCTTATGAATATTTTTTCAAAAATAAAATTACCTAAATTAGGCGTGATTGCCTCTTGATTGAAACCCAATTTAGACGTGATTGGTGAAGTGTTAGGTTTTGACACGTGTTGATACGCGTCACATTTTTAAACTCAGAAGCCTCTGAGTTCTGCGTTTGTGATTTAATACAAAAAATAAATCAAGATTTGATGTGTGATTTAAATTAAAAAAGTAAATTTGTTTATTTTTATTATAACAAAAATTTGGTTTGTGATTTAAATTAAAAGTAACAATTATTATTAATAAGGAAAACAAAATAAAGATTTGATTTGTGATTTAAACTCAAAAATTAATTTGAAAAATCTGTATTAATAAAGGAAATAATTAAATAAATATTCTAAATATCTAAGGAAGAAGGATTACCTGATTTAAATTTAAATTATGTTTGTGAGAAATAAAATATATCAAATGAGATGTCATTGCGTAGATCTCGAAAATTTATGTGGAATCAAAAAAAGAATTATCTGATTTGGATACTCGAGTCAAAAGTTATGGCCTTTAGAAGTTTTATGATTAAATTAAATTTTTTTTTGGAAAAAAAGTGACACGTGTCAACACCTCATGAGAGACGTCCCATTTGGGCGTCTTCCCCTTAGGGTGAGACGCCTCAATGGGGCGTCACAGTGTGCAATAGATCCGTAATTTTTCTCAAAATTGCAATAAATGCATAATTATTTAATTAAAAAATATTATTTTAATTTTTTTGCCAGGAATATTATGGTCCGGTGTTTCGAGTAATGTAATGGATATTGATAGTTGCTTATTGATATTGAGATTTGAACCCAAGTTCTTGTGGGATATGAGCCAAACCCTTAGTCAACTGTATTCACCGTTGATAGCGTAAAGAGGTTCTTTATTGGTTATTCATGTAACTAGTCTTTTTATTGGTATATTTGAGTTTCTTACGTTGCCTATACTTGGAGTTTTGGAAGTAAAATAGATGAAGAATTCCGTTTTTTAATATCTTGTATGTGTTCAATTATTTGGAATTTTATCTTTTCATGGTTGTAAGTTAAAGATCAACGAGGAAATAACACTAATTTTGTGATACCCGTCCTTCTTGTATGTGTTTCAATTATTTCAAATTTTATCTATCCTAAGTTATAAGTTCATGATGCATAATTAGTTGCGTATCATAATTCACCCGAGCTTGTCACGCATCACTTAGAGCATACGACAATCCTTAGTCACATTATTTGATGATACACAATAAAACAACTGTTTAGTATTATATGATTGAGAAGAAATTTCACATTTCTTCATTTATTTAGGCCTAAAACCTCTGTCCACTGTGGAGAACTTAAGTGTCCAAAACAGCACAACAGAGTCTCAGGCCAGATTCACACATGTATACATAAAACAGTAATTATTTATGCTACAACTTGCTTTGATAACTATTTCATGTTATTGAAGACAGTAGGTGATATTATATCACTAATAGATTTGAACCCATGTATAAAGCAGAGGAGGTAGATGATCAGAATTATCACTGTGTAATTAAAAATATTAAAAACAGACTTACTTGTCAGTGGTAGAATGATGAAACAGACAGAATGAAAGGATGAATATATGCAGTATCATAGGAATTAAATCCGAGCCCACAGAACGTGTCTCCTTAAGACAATTTGCCCCCTCACTGATGCCTAAGGT
Organism: Gastrolobium bilobum; assembly: GCF_033153095.1. Lineage (NCBI taxonomy): Eukaryota > Viridiplantae > Streptophyta > Magnoliopsida > Fabales > Fabaceae > Gastrolobium > Gastrolobium bilobum. The sequence continues at coordinate 141,325 of NW_026896985.1, forward strand.
TGATGGACACTTGTCTCCCAAGATAGAACAGATTTCGTCTGAAGAATGGTGGCACTACCAATCAACAGGCCAAACGAACACAACAATATGCCAGAGGAAGTCACACCGGAGGATGAACAACAGTATGCAAAACCGGAAGAAGAAAAATTCTGGCAGAGTTTAAGTGCAGAAAAAACTGGATAGATTTCTGAAGGTGTCAGTGTCTAATTATAGACACTGACCGGTCACGATGAACAGTCATCGGCGGCGAACCGCCGTGTCTGATGGCGGCGAACGGGTGCGACCGGTGACTGTTTCGACGAACAGATACGACCGGTGACCGGCGAGCAGACACAACCGATGACTGGTTCACGAAGGGAAAGAACCGGTTCGGTTCAATACTGCTCAAAAAATCCGGCGGGTGGTTGGAGGGAAGCACCGGTAAATTTTTTGGACAAAATATTAAAAAAATATTTAATAAAAAATTATTTTTTATTACACACTATGGACCGAACCGAACCGAACCGATCCGATCCGAGCCGGCCGGACGGGCGGCGGCGGCGCGTGGTGAACCAATGCTCACCTAGCTCTTCCCCCTACATAAAACATGTAGTGACCCAAGGGCCAATCTAAGAGAGGGAAGTGGGAGCTTATATACTCTCCCATTTCCTACTAATTGTCCAATGTGGGACTTGTTGAAACCCACACACCTCTTCATCTTCCCTTTTTCTCTTTTTTCTTTATTAACTCACTTCTTATTCATAACCAATGGATCATTGTACATTAATTCATTTATTAATTCCAACCTTTCAAAGTGTTAATCATCACATGAAACTAATACTTGGGTTCCATGATGCTGATTGCTTTTTGGTTGGGTAATAAGCCCATTCATAGAAATGTCGTTTACTGAAGTCTCATATCACGATCATTATTTTTTTGTTTGATCATTTATTGGATAATAATGTGTGATTTATTATTTTTTATATTAAAATATTTGATATTTTTATCATTTTTTTAGATATTTGAGTATGTTTATAATTTTTTGATATAAATTATAGAATTGCATATAATTATCGGGTCATGCGGTTCAACCAGTGACCCCCTAGTTGAACCAATAACCCAGTACCTCGATCGAGCCGATTTTAATAACATTGCATACCATCATTTTTTTCATTCTCAAAATTCGAACTCAAAATCTTTGATAAGGGGAAGAATCTCCTTAACATTTGAATAAATGATTGTTGGTTATGTGCACTTATTAGGTCCAACAATAAGGCAAAAATGCTAGTGATACAGGTTTAAATTTAGTATCTAGCAAAATTGTTTGAAGAGTACAAAGATCGCCTATACAATTTGATATCAAATTATTTCTTGGCACTTAATGGCGGCTTCAAAATGGTAAGAAAATTTTTGTTTGATAATAATGTCATACAGAAGTCTTTGTATTGATGCAGGTGTTCACACAGAACTTGATCATATATGCTAACTGGTCAATGGCTAGTAATATAAATAAATTGGAAAACTCTTATACTATTAATCAAATTTTTGAAATTCTTTAGGGGTTTGAGGAAATTTGCCTTCTCTTTGAAGAAGGATTAGTCTCACACTTTCTTCTTAGAAAATTTTTATTTTTTTAAATTTACTATTGACTTTTTTTTTTTACAAAAATATATTTGACTAAATTTTTTCTTTAAAATAAATAAAATTTAAAACCCCCATCAAAGCCAGTACTTAATTTCCATTCAACTCTAATTAGGAATCTCATTAATATTTTTACATGTAACATGCTACATATAATAATAATAATAATAATAATAATAATAAAAATAATAAGACATTAATATATTTTGTCTTTACTAAATCCTTATTATATAAAAGGCAGTTTAGCAAACGAAATAAACGTCCTCTCAAGACTGACCTAATCAATCTTGAATCTTGAATCTTGAATCCTTGTTTCTCTTTTCTTCTTCTTCGTCTTCTTTTCAATTCTGGCATCTGTAGAATTATCATAAACATAATTTCTATAAATTCACCCCTTGCTAGCTAAACTCTAAAACTACTTTCTCATTGACTCTCACTGCACAGTTTGAGTTCTCTGTTCAGGCGAAGGTACCACTTCTGTATTTTTACATTTACATTTACATGGTCGTTTTTTCTTATTCTTTCTTTTTAATTCTGTTATATTTTATTCTATTTCCATTAGAAAAAAAACACATTCTTTCTTTCTTGGGAACCTGAATTTCATAGTCAAAAGAGTTTGATAGGCTAAAACTTAGATTATATAAAAGTCTTGGTTTCTTGATGATTTGAGATGCTCTGCTCTCTTTGAATAGTTACTTCTCTTAAAAGATCTTGTTTTTCAATTACCCATTAACCATGGCCATGTCTGCTTCTTCGTTCCTTCGCCCTCTCCGTCAAATGCAATTCCAAGGAACTTTTCTTTTTTGAACTGTTGATAATGCAGCGTGACAGTTTAACAGAATCTACCTCTGAGACCTGAAACCCAAGAAAATTAAGGAATTGATAAAGTTTATTTTTTTTATTTTTTTATTTTTTTTTTCCTGCGTATGGAATTGACGACTTCTTGATAATGTTATAATAGCTCAAGAAGTCGTCCATTGATAACTATTATAACATTATTAGAGCCATTGATCTAACATCAAGTACTGTATGATTGATAACTTTTTGTATATATATATATGTTGTAGGACATGGGTCGTTCAAGGACAACCTTCAAACGTATTCCAAATGATGGAGCTCGAAAAGCAACTTCCATCCAGAGAAGGAAGGGACTAATGAAGAAAGTATCCAAATTTTCAACTATGTGTGGAGTTGAAGCTTGCTTAATTGTGTATGATGAGAATGGGGATGCTCAACCTATGACTTGGCCCCGAGACCCTATAAAGGCACACTCCATCATTGACAAGTATGAGCGTCAAAAAAATGAGAAACCCCTCAAGACCTTTGATCTTGAAGACTTTTTCAAGAATAAGAAGAACATGGTTGAAGCTGAGATTTCCAGAGTGAATAAAGATATCTTCAAGACAAAGTATCCAACTTGTCATCCAAGCTTCAACAACTTAGGAGAGGAGCAGCTGGAGGCTTTCATTGCTACGTTGGATGATAAGATTGGAGCTTGTGATCAGAGAATTAACATGCTAAAAAATGAGCATAAAAGTGAAGCCAACATCTGTTTCATTCAAAACATGGCTCAGAAGACTGGTGCTTCGTATCCTAGCCAACTCAATTACATGGAGATTATATCTGAAAGCCAACATATCCCTATCCCTGCTTCTCATATGAAGCAACTCAATAATGGGAACATCATTAATGCTATGTTTGGTTCTAATAATGGAGTTTGTAATCAGAGAATTGACATGCAAAATGAGCTTCATAGTGAAGCCAACGTCTGTTTCATTCAAAACATGGCTCAGAAGACTGGTGCTTCGTATCCTAGCCAACTCAATTACATGGAGATTATATCTGAAAGCCAACATATCCCTATCCCTGCTTCTCCTATGAAGCAACTCAATAATGGGAACATCATTAATCCCTATCCCTATCCCTAAACTCAATTGTTGGAGGTACGACTTCTGTATTTTTACACTTACAACATTTACAGGGTCATTTTTTCTTATTCTAATAATATTTTCAAATTCTTTCTTTTTAATTCTGTTCTATTTTATTCTATTTCCATTAGAAAAAAAACACAAATTCTTTCTTTCTTGGGAACCTGAATTTCATAGTCAAAAGAGTTTGATAGGCTAAAACTTAGATTATATAAAAGTCTTGGTTTCTTGATGATTTGAGACGCTCTTCTCCCTTTGAATAGTTACTTCTCTTAAAAGATCTTGTTTTTCACTTACCCATTAACCATGGCCATGTCTGCTTCTTTGTTCCTTCGCCCTCTCCGTCAAATGCAATTCCAAAGAACCTTTCTTTTTTGAACTGTTGATAATGCAGTGTGTGACAGTTTAACAGAATCTACCTCTGAGACCTGAAACCCAAGAAAATTAAGGAATATATAAATTTTTTTTTCTGCGCATGGAATGGACGACTTCTTGATAATGTTATAATAGCTCAAGAAGTCGTCCATTGATAACTATTATAAGATTATCAGAGCCATTGATCTAAAAATTATCGAGCTCTAACATCAAGTACTGTATGATTGATAACTTTTTGTATATATATATATGTGTGTGCTGTAGGACATCGGTCGTTCAAGGACAACCTTCAAACGTATTCCAAATGATAAAGCTCGAAAAGCAACTTACATGCAGAGAAGGAAGGGACTAATGAAGAAAGTATCCGAATTTTCAACTATGTGTGGAGTTGAAGCTTGCTTAATTGTGTGTGATGAGAATGGGGATGCTCAACCTATGACTTGGCCCCGAGACCCTATAAAGGCACACTCCATCATTGACATATATGAGCGTCAAAAAAATGAGAAACCCCTCAAGGCCTTTGATCTTGAAGACTTTTTCAAGAATAAGAAGAACATGGTTGAAGCTGAGATTTCCAGAGTGAATAAAGATATCTTGAAGACAAAGTATCCAACTTGTCATCCAAGCTTCAACAACTTAGGAGAGGAGCAGCTGGAGGCTTTCATTGCTATGTTGGATGATAAGATTGGAGCTTGTGATCAGATAATTACATGCTAAAGAATGAGCATAAAAGTGAAGCCAACTGTTTCATTTAAAACACGGCTCGGAAGACTGGTGCTTCGTATCCTAGCCAACTCAATTACATGTAGATTATATCTAAAAGCCGACATATCCCTATCCCTGCTTCTCCTATGAAGCAACTCAATAATGGGAACATCATTAATGCTATGTTGGTTCTAATAATGGAGTTTGTAATCAGAGAATTGACATGCAAAATGAGCTTCATAGTGAAGCCAACGTCTTTTTCATTCAAAACATGGATCAGAAGACTGGTGCTTCCTATCTTAGCCAACTCAATTACATGGAGATTATATCTGAAAGCCAACATATCCCTATCCTTGCTTCTCCTATGAAGCAACTCAATAATGGGAACATCATTAATGCTATGTTTGGTTCTAATAATGGAGTTTGTAATCAGAGAATTGACATGCAAAATGAGCTTCATAGTGAAGCCAACGTCTGTTTCATTCAAAACATGGCTCAGAAGACTGGTGCTTCGTATCCTAGCCAACTCAATTACATGGAGATTATATCTGAAAGCCAACATATCTCTATCCCTGCTTGTCCTATGAAGCAACTCAATAATGGGAACATCATTAATGCTATGTTTGGTTCTAATAATGGAGTTTTTAATCAGAGAATTGACATGCAAAATGAGCTATATAGTGAAGCCAACGTCTGTTTCATTCAAAACATGGCTCAGAAGACTGGTGCTTCGTATCCTAGCCAACTTAATTACATGGAGATTATATCTGAAAGCCAACATATCCATATCCCTGCTTCTCCTATGAAGCAACTCAATAATGGGAACATCATTAATCCTTATCCTTATCCCTATCCCTAGCCCTAGCCCTAAACTCAATTGTTGGAGGTACGACTTCTGTATTTTTACACTTACAACATTTACAGGGTCATTTTTTCTTATTCTAATAATATTTTCAAATTCTTTCTTTTTAATTCTATTCTATTTTATTCTATTTCCATTAGAAAAAACACAAATTCTTTCTTTCTTTCTTGGGAACCTGAATTTCATAGTCAAAAGAGTTTGATAGGCTAAAACTTAGATTATATAAAAGTCTTGGTTTCTTGATGATTTGAGACGCTCTTCTCCCTTTGAATAGTTACTTCTCTTAAAAGATCTTGTTTTTCACTTACCCATTAACCATGGCCATGTCTGCTTCTTTGTTCCTTCGCCCTCTCCGTCAAATGCAATTCCAAAGAACCTTTCTTTTTTGAACTGTTGATAATGCAGTGTGTGACAGTTTAACAGAATCTACCTCTGAGACCTGAAACCCAAGAAAATTAAGGAATATATAAATTTTTTTTTCTGCGCATGGAATGGACGACTTCTTGATAATGTTATAATAGCTCAAGAAGTCGTCCATTGATAACTATTATAAGATTATCAGAGCCATTGATCTAAAAATTATCGAGCTCTAACATCAAGTATTGTATGATTGATAACTTTTTGTATATATATATATATGTGTGTGTGTGCTGTAGGACATGGGTCGTTCAAGGACAACCTTCAAACGTATTCCAAATGATAAAGTTCAAAAAGCAACTTTCATGCAGAGAAGGAAGGGACTAATGAAGAAAGTATCCGAATTTTCAATTTTAATTCTGTTATATTTTATTCTATTTCCATTAGAAAAAAAAACACAAATTCATAGTCAAAAGAGTTTGATAGGCTAAAACTTAGATTATATAAAAGTCTTGGTTTCTTGATGATTTGAGATGCTCTGCTCTCTTTGAATAGTTACTTCTCTTAAAAGATCTTGTTTTTCAATTACCCATTAACCATGGCCATGTCTGCTTCTTCGTTCCTTCGCCCTCTCTGTCAAATGCAATTCCAAAGAACCTTTCTTTTTTGAACTGTTGACAATGCAGCGTGTGACAGTTTAACAGAATCTACCTCTGAGACTTGAAACCCAAGAGAATTAAGGAATTGATAAAGTTTATTTTTTTTATTTTTTTTTCCTGCGTATGGAATGGACGACTTCTTGATAATGTTATAATAGCTCAAGAAGTCGTCCATTGATAACTATTATAACATTATTAGAGCCATTGATCTAACATCAAGTACTGTATGATTGATAACTTTTTGTATATATATATATATGTTGTAGGACATGGGTCGTTCAAGGACAACCTTCAAACGTATTCCAAATGATGGAGCTCGAAAAGCAACTTCCATCCAGAGAAGGAAGGGACTAATGAAGAAAGTATCCAAATTTTCAACTATGTGTGGAGTTGAAGCTTGCTTAATTGTGTATGATGAGAATGGGGATGCTCAACCTATGACTTGGCCCCGAGACCCTATAAAGGCACACTCCATCATTGACAAGTATGAGCGTCAAAAAAATGAGAAACCCCTCAAGACCTTTGATCTTGAAGACTTTTTCAAGAATAAGAAGAACATGGTTGAGGCTGAGATTTCCAGAGTGAATAAAGATATCTTCAAGACAAAGTATCCAACTTGTCATCCAAGCTTCAACAACTTAGGAGAGGAGCAGCTGGAGGCTTTCATTGCTACGTTGGATGATAAGATTGGAGCTTGTGATCAGAGAATTAACATGCTAAAAAATGAGCATAAAAGTGAAGCCAACATTCATTCAACATCTGTTTCATTCAAAACATGGCTCAGAAGACTGGTGCTTCGTATCCTAGCCAACTCAATTACATGGAGATTATATCTGAAAGCCAACATATCCCTATCCCTGCTTCTCATATGAAGCAACTCAATAATGGGAACATCATTAATGCTATGTTTGGTTCTAATAATGGAGTTTGTAATCAGAGAATTGACATGCAAAATGAGCTTCATAGTGAAGCCAACTTCAGTTTCATTCAAAACATGGCTCAGAAGACTGGTGCTTCGTATCCTAGCCAACTCAATTACATGGAGATTATATCTGAAAGCCAACATATCCCTGTCCCTGCTTCTCCTATGAAGCAACTCAATAATGGGAACATCATTAATGCTATGTTTGGTTCTAGTAATGGAGTTTGTAATCAGAGAATTGACATGCAAAATGAGCTTCAAAGTGAAGCCAACTTCAGTATTATAAAAAATATGGTTCATGAGAGTGCTGCCTCTTGTCTAGCCAGTTTTATACAAGATATGGCTCAAGAGTGTGCTACCTCTGATCCAGGCCAATTCAATTTCATGCAGAACATATCTCAAAGACAACTTATCCCTGCTCTCACGAAGTCACTCGATTATAATACTAATAGGATGATGGATTCTAAAAGTGTGCTTGTAGGTTCTATAGATCAATTTGATGGGCTTATGGACTGTGCTTCTCAGCATGGTGAGCTTGATGAATTAAATAGTCTACTTTTTGAGCATCAAGATTGGGCTACTCAACTAGGTGATCTTTTTGGGTTGGACCAGTCAACCTGACGAGTCTGTTTTGCAGAATATTAATGGATGGGTTTCAAAGACTGGTTGGTTATCCAGCCGTATAAATCAGTAGCAGTATGAGAGCTGGGAAGCATTCTTCCAAAATCTATGCCTCTAGAATTTTTATTTTTGATTTTTGGTTCTTTTACCTGAGGAGATGGAGTGTACTTGGATGCCATTATATTGTTTAGTATATGGATTTTCCTTAACACTGATCCTAACTATGTTTTAGGCAATACTTACTTCAACGTGCTTTTGGCATATGTTTTATGGTTTGATTTGGGTCTCTTTTTCTGTTGATTCTCTGAAATTGGTTGTCATGGTTACATTTGTTAAAACAGGATATTAGGAAAAAAAATTAAAATAATATTTTTTAATTAAATAATTACGCATTTATTGCAGTTTTGAGAAAAATTACGGATCTATTGCATACTGTGACGCCCCATTGAGGCGTCTCACCCTAAGTGTCATGGGGTGTTGACACGTGTCACTTTTTTTTTCAAAAAAATAAATAATTTAATCATAAAACTTCTAAAGGCCATAACTTTTGACTCGAGTATCCAAATCAGGTAATTCTTTTTTTGATTCCACATAACTTTTCGAGATCTACGCAATGACATCTCATTTGACATATTTTATTTCTCACAAACACAATTTTAATTTGCAAGAAGGGTATTATAAGAGCGGTTAAACCCAGAAACCTCTTAGCTCCGGATTTGTGATTTAATATAAAATAAATAAATAAAATTTTGATTTTTGATTTATATTTTTTTTATAATAATTTTTTTTATTATAACAAAAATTTGGTTTGTGATTTAAATTCAAAATAAAAATAAAAATTATTAATAAGGAAAACAAAATAAAGATTTGATTTGTGATTTAAACTAAAAAATCAATTTGAAAAATATGTAGAAATAAAGGAAATAATTAAATAAATATTCTAAATTTCTAAGGAAGAAGGATATTATTTTTAAAACTAATGATTAATTCTATAAGCTTCTGGGTTATTATTCGTGGTCTGAAATTAATAATGGCTTATGAATATTTTTCAAAAATAAAATTACCTTAATTAGACGTGATTGCCTCTTGATTGAAACCCAATTTAGACGTGATTGGTGAAGTGTTAGGTTTTGACACGTGTTGACACGCATCACATTTTTAAACTTAGAAGCCTCTGAGTTCTGCGTTTGTGATTTAATACAAAAAATAAATCAAGATTTGATGTGTGATTTAAATTAAAAAAATAAATTTGTTTATTTTTATTATAACAAAAATTTGGTTTGTGATTTAAATTAAAAGTAACAATTATTATTAATAAGGAAAACAAAATAAAGATTTGATTTGTGATTTAAACTCAAAAATCAATTTGAAAAATCTGTATTAATAAAGAAAATAATTAAATAAATATTTTAAATATCTAAGGAAGAAGGATTACTTGATTTAAATTTAAATTATGTTTGTGAGAAATAAAATATATCAAATGAGATGTCATTGCGTAGATCTCGAAAAGTTATGTGGAATCAAAAAAAGAATTACCTGATTTGGATACTCGAGTCAAAAGCTATGGCCTTTAGAAGTTTTATGATTAAATTAATTATTTTTTTGGGAAAAAAAGTGACACATGTCAACATCTCATGAGAGACATCCCATTTGGGCGTCTTCCCCTTAGGATGAGATGCCTCAATTGGGCGTAACATGTGACGCCCAAAAGAGGCATCACAGTGTGCAATAGATCCGTAATTTTTTTCAAAACTGCAATAAATACATAATTATTTAATTAAAAAATATTATTTTAATTTTTTTTTGCCAGAAATAGACATATCCGAGGGTTGAATACTTGTGTTGTTGATGATAACAAGTTGCTGTCAGAAATAAAGAAACGTCAACAGGATTTGCGTGAGATTTGGTTGTGGAAAAGAAGATGGGTGTGTTGTGTTATTGTATTTTCAGAAATAAAGAAATGAAAGAGAAGAAGACAGCCTCTTAAGGTACGAAATCGTTTTATATCTTATGTGGAATCTGACTCAGCGATTTAACTGTCCACTTGAGAAGCGTCATTAACGACGTTGGAGCCCCACTAACGGAAGAATTAACGTGGGCTTAATTTGAAAAAATCAAAAACCACACATGACTTTTTCTATTGCTAGGAACTAAAAAAAGGTATTATGAAATTTGTTGAACACCATTTTACTCTAATAAAAATTGAAAATAAACGCTAATCACATCGTTGATGCGCTAGTTCGCATAGCGACAAGTTATATTGATAAAAGATCTTATATTAAAATGTAGGGGAAAAGAATTATGAGAATTCTTTCTCGAGTTAGTATGACCTTAAATTGAGTGTGCAATAGTTTATTTTTTATTTTTTAATAAGCAGTGGGGCAACATTTCTTGAATCATTCTGAACATTTTTCACAACTCGCTCAATCTATTATTTTATCAAGATTGAAAACTATTAAATTATGGATTTAATCTCTCTCATAAGAAATTATTTTCTGCATACACATAAAAGTTACGTGTATGAGAATCATTTTTTTCTCTCTCTTTTTTCTTCACATAGCCACATACTTTTATGTGTGTATAGGAGATAATTTTTTCTCTTACAATATAAGAAACATCAAACCCTTAAATTATTTGTTAATAATGAGTTTTATAGTGTGCCAGTTTCAAAAGATAAAATTATTTCTAATGAATCCAAAAGGACATCGTTTTAAAGTTAGAAGATTAAAAAATTATAATAATAAAAATTAATATAATCCTAGAATAAATTAGAATTATAAAAATACATTTTATTCAACCTCAAAACGATGTTATTTTGAACTCACGGAAGATAAGCTATTTTCATTGTAGATGAATTAAACCCTTAAAAAAAATTAACAAACTACTAAAACCCACTTTGTAAACGAATTTCACTTATTGCTAACGTCAAAATATCATGTTTCGTGGCCATTATTTTCCATCTCCAAATGTCACTCCATTATCAGCCTTTAAGGGGGTCACTCGCTGTTTTATGATGTTCCTAAATTTTATGACGTCATTTTTATATTTGCTACTCATGAAATTCCTTTATCTTGCTAAAAAGTAAAAAGAAAAAAAAAATCACTACACAAGGAAAAATGTTCCCCCCGTTACATTTGATAGAATAGGGTTATCCAAATTTGAGGCATGATTAGTAGAAAAAATTTTAAATAATACTTCGTCTGTAAGTTCTAAACACTGTCAATGCTTACTTAATTACGTGTATATACATACATAACAACTAGAAAAATGGCTCGAATCTCAGGGCATTACAACTGCATAAATACGAAATCCAGTGAGAATGCGGGTGGCAAAAGATAGGAAAATTAAGAGCCGAGGCATTCAAAGGCATCGAACACCGAGCATGACTTCAATAAGCTAGTCATTCGAGTTTGCTCTCGTCATAAGCTTGAGCCATAACATTCAGCTAAAGTTTTTTTTGACAACTTTCATGCAACCTGACTTCGCACAGTAAGGTTTGATGAAACTGGTTGAAAAAAATTCCAACGGATAAATTGTGAGATACGACATATTGGTCTTTGAAAAACCTTGCTGGAATCAAGAAGAATTCAATTAATTAAATCACCAGAGCTATATTAAGTTGTTAAAAAGTATAAGCACAATCAAAAGAGTTCCTTTTTTTTTTTTTTTTTCTTCACTCATTTTAACAATTTATAAGTTTTGGAGTGAAACAACCATCACTAACAGGAAGCTTATAACATCCACTGAATAGAAAAAATAATTTTTTTTTGCTAGCTACTAGTAATGTCTAAAATAGGTAAAAGAAAGCTACAAGTAATTTGTAACTCCCAGATACAATCATATTATGCTAGAAAATCTGAAAGCAATTTAACCAAATCACGATAACCGGAAACATGTGACAAACTCATGCCATATCCTGTTCAGGTGATGGCAGCTACCTAATTGGAATAAGGGCACCTAATCTCCCTAAAGTTCAGGCATGCCCCTTCCTGTTTTAGCATCGTAAGTCTTCTCTAACACAAGATCCAACGGAGTATCTTTGGGACCAACTGCCAACAATGAATAACAAACAGGGTCAGATACTCAGTACGTTTATGAAATATGTTTGGCGTTTGGTTCGGGATATTTGAAAATTTCCCCAATTGACTGAATGTAGCATTTTCGGTTGTCCCCATTTGGTAGAAGAGATTAAGAAATTTACCTATCAAATGCTTTTCCCCAGGCATTATCAATTGTATGTAAAAAAGCAACATATTCACTATATAAGAATGCAACTTTCAACATGGTATTTGGGAGAAAACTGGGTAAATGGCAAAAAAACAACATATATCCCGTACAACTTACAACTTTCAATGTGCTTTTTTCCAGTAATATTTTACTCAACCAAACAACTTTTCTAAAATTTTCCTACTAAACTTACTTTCCTACTTTTTTGCTAGTAATTACATTTCCCTGATAAAAAAAAATTTCTCCTCTACCAAACACCTCCAAATGAATCTTTGAGAATTAACAAATCATCGGTTTGCCACTGAATTCCATATATCCATTTAAGTTTTGCACATTCACTCCAACTGAAGTAGCTTCTTAAACACTAGGTTGAAAAAACAGCTGTCGTGATTGACGTTGGAACAAGAGAATTAGTTCACGTCAATTACCTCTGCCTTGAACCTAGCTTCTGACTCAAAATTGAATATTACAGAAGACTAAAATCCATCAATCCAAATTCCTCCGACCAACAAATTACAGTGTTACACTATACAAAATGTAGCTTTCTACTTGTGTTTCTGCATATGGGCATATGGAGTGCATGTCTATCATGCTTTCTAACCAATATACATTCTAGAAGCAAATTTTTTTAAGACAATGGAATGCATTTCACAAATCTAACACTTTTGATCTTCCTCAACATTTAATCAACTCCCCCCTCCCCCCCCTCCTTCCCCACCCCAACCCCTCTTTTTTTTTTCCTTTTCCAAAAGCTTTCTTTTATGTTGGGCTAACTATTATGTATTTCAACAAAAGGAGGAGTCAGTTTCAGTGCAAGGCCGCTCTCCTTCAATGTCAATTATGATAACAAGCTTATGGTTAACCACATATGTTAATGGACATGTACCGAAGAAGAGCAGAGGTACATCATTAGAATTAAATGAGAAAAATCAACAATCACCATCATTTGGTTAGTTTGATGAGACATGTAGTTAGTTAGTGATTAGTTGTTCTCTCTAGTCTATATAAGCCACAATATTCGCCTGTTGAACACACCTTTCTCATTTCAATCCAAGTTCTTTTTCAGTTTCTCACTTTCTTTCAATTCTCTCTTGACTCTTGCCATGTTTCTCAACAAAAAAATAAACACGAAAAAAGGAAAGATTTTTAGATACTTACGGATTGAAGGCCTTGGGGTAGTTCTTATCTTTAAGATCTCAGGACGAGGGATTATGGACTCAGATGCTCCTATTCCTCTGGATACTCTGACTTTAGTACCATCTTCAAGATATTTAACTCCAACCTTGCAAGGCTTCCTGCATAAGTAAAATATGTTATCCCCAACCTCCAGTGATGCAATCATCAGTGCAATTTCTGAACACTTGTGCATACCCTGTCACTGGGTCAATAACTTGCACATTAGAGGCATGAAGTGGGGCTTCAACTGTAAAGATGCCCCCTTCATGACCTTGCCCTTGCTTGATATGCTTCTTTACCTGTAAAGAGGAAGTCCAAAGGATTTGGTGTGAAGATAAATCTATCAGGAAAATTTACATAATCACATGCTCAATGAGACATTTGATTAAGATTCTGACGCAAGACACATTGATAATGGAATTGAAAAAACAGGCACTTGTCAAAACCTAGAAATAAGAAGTTATATGCGACGGAAGATAGAAAACTAGACTGCCCAAATGTGATGATAAGTGCTGTGTCTATCTCTCACCAGATTTTTACCCTCAACAATGACACGATTCTGAGAGCGAATAACACGCTTTATAATCCCAGTCTCTCCCTTATCTTTGCCCCTTATTATCATAACCTGTCAAATGAAAACATGCATGTGACTATAACTATAAAATAAAAGTGAAAGTAGGAAAGAGCATTGAAAAATATATTTTGGGTATGGCTTGGCTTACATTGTCCCCTCTGAGAACTTTCCAGTGCCTAATGAGTTTCTCAGCTGCTTTCCAACCCATTTCAGCTTAGCCCTGCCCTCTAAAATCACAAAAACTACAAGAGAAAGAAAAAACGGCAAGAAAGCGAATGATCAGTTTAAAAACAACTTCTTAAAAATTATATCTTTGAATGGTCCAACTTTGAAGGTTTGTTTTTTTGTTAATCTCTGTTCTATTCTATGCAGCAAACAGATGAATTTGACAACTAATCCCATAACATAAGCTTCTACACACAGGAAATGGAAATTGCAAATCCAACCCCAAAAGGGAATCCATCTTTCCTTTGGACATAATAAAACCCATCACTTAATTAAATGAAAAGAATGAGAAAGCACAAACCTCCTCGCCGTGAAAACAAAGGTAAGCTTGAATTGAAGAGATAGAGGAGGAGGAGAGGGGGTAATGGATGAAATTGTTGGTGCAAGAGAACAGAGTTAGGGCAACGTTGAAACTGTGAACTCGAAACTTAAGTTGAGGTACTCAACTGAATAATATTGCTCAAGCCTGGACTGGATCTCACACTATATGGGCCTCGTCTCATATTTTTGTCTTTCATAACAAATATCTTCACTTCTATCAATTCATTACTACATATATTCTTTTTATCTATTTTATTTTATTTTTCATCAATTATAGTTTTGTTAATCTTACATATTACTTAATAAAAATATTTTTTAAAGATATATCATTTATTGCTAATATTTGAGTTATATCAGTGTATGATTTATTCAAATTAAAGTATCATTTTCTTTATACAATATTTAAATGTTAGATGATGAAATAAATAAATTTTATAAAAGAACTCTAGCACCGGAGGTCGCAGAGAGGGTTGACCCACCCCTCCCTGCCTCTAACCTGAAAAAATGGGATGGGACGGTATGCGTTGATTCACTCTTCGTAAACACCAATCCTCCCTTCTAAATAATAAGCAATGAAACACAAGGAAACAAACAATGCTTTTCTCCACGAGCATAGGATCTTTAGCTACTTGTATGAACACAAGGAATTACAATTGGCAACATCTAATTACAATTTAAGGTACTACATCATCACTTACAATTGGTGTATATGAAGAGTCTTGATCTTATATAGTGCAAAACAATGTATCTCTTTGCCTTTAATTATATTAAAGATTCTTTTTTTCAGATATAAAAAGAAGCCTTCTAATGTTCCAAGTTGTACTTCAGCAATGGAAAATCTAAAAGTGAGCGTTTCACTAGCATATTTGTTTTGAGAAAGATAGGAAAAATATAAGCTTGTACTGTATTTAAATGTTTGTTAAATGTTAACTATGTCAAATAGAAGTTTAGAATTATAAATGTGGTAAAATAAGTCAGAGTCATTAGATCTGAACTTGATGATTGGAATTGAGAACATTTTAATCAGGACAAGAATCAGGTAGAGGAATTGGAAAGAGAGCCAGTCAATGAAATAATGGAAGTAAGGAAGAAATTTTCTAAACCAAAAATCCAAAATTCTCAAGTTGAATAAAGGGAACACATAACCCTTTTTCACTCACAACTTGTTCAAAAAAGCAGAAGGATCACAGGGGAGAGAGGAAACAAAGAAAGGAAGCGGTAACACAAATTGCCATTTCATAATTGAAGAACTTCTCCAGTCTTCCTCTCCAACTAAAATTGATCAAGATTTAACAGAGGATAAAGAGGGATAGTTTTCTAGGTTGTTCCCTATCCAAATTCCAACTAAAATTCTAGCAAATTTGCTATTTTACTTTGAAGTTCACACCTGGCTCTAACCCTTCCAAACGCCAAGGAGTGATTGCGTAATCATAAATCCAGAAAGTAAGATATCTCCATACCTTTGCAGATATTTCTACCACAGCATTAATTATTGTTCTTTCTCTACTACTTCATCCGAAACTTTCATATTTGAATGAGTATATATATAATAGCATAACAGGCTAAGAAACAAATAAAAAAAGAGAGCTAAATCTAAAATGTACAACAGTAGGAAAAAAAATTAAGCATGCAAAAATGAAAATAATTAAAACCTTTCACAGAATAAACATATTACGCAGTACGCAATATCGACAGCAGATTTAGCATTCAGCAGTAATTAAGAAGAGAAAACTGAAAACCAAACATAATGAAAACTCAGAATGAAACGAATTAATGGTACCTGGTACTCTGGTAGCGGTAGAGTGCGGTGCGGAGAGGAAGAGAAGGGGTGTCTGTCACTCTGTCTTATGCTGCTGTAGTCGTGTGGTGTGGTGTGCTACGCACCTGGGAAGGGGGAAAAAATGAAGGCATAAGCTGAAAAAGCCCTAAAAGAAAATTTAAAAATACAAATAAAAAAATTAAACCAATTAATTTATTTGTTTAAGCGAATTTAATTATATAACTCAATTAATTAAAAGTTTGAAATTAAATGCATTGACAAATCAATTTTATCAACCTTATATAGAAAACAATTTTACTCTTTTACGTTGAGAATCATTTTTATTTCAAAAAATTTGAATGTAATAAACTAACAATAGTCTCTAATTTTTTTTTAACACAATCTTGTTCGTTTGTTTGTTTTTTTTATCCAATCCATTTTTAATTTGAAATCTTTAGTTGAGGAAATCAAATTCTTTATTACTTGAAGCAATAGTTATTAATGTTGGCTTGTTTTTTCACTAAATGAATTTTTTATTCCAATAATAAGAATATGAAAATTTCTCATTTGGTTCTTCATTTTTGGCAGCTGAATACATGGAGCAGGATTAGCCATTCATCATATGTAGAGCTGTCAAAATGGGCTAGCCCGGCCCATTTAACCCTAGCCCATGTGGATTAGGGCCAAAAAGCCCACAATGATATTGGGCCACATGGGCCAAAAGCCCTATGGGTTAGGCCCAGCCCGTGGGCCTTCCAAAAATTTAATGTGTCTTTTTTTTGTTAAAAAAAAAAGCCCATATAGATAACATTGTAGATAAGCCAAGCCTGAACATATGATATACTAGATTCGACATATTGTTTACCATACAATACCACAAGCGATAGATGAATTCAAGGCTGTACTGAAGCGGACAAAAAGGAAGGAGATATTACAATCCAAGATTAAAGCTTCTCACATAGTTTCCAGAATCAAAACTTTATTTCTCATTGCCTTTGAAATACCACTTTGTTACCACCAGTCCATCACCACTTAGACTCAAGACACGAGGGATAGAAAAAGATAAGGGATATAGAACAGACAACTTTTAGTTTGAGTAATCCAAGTGTTTCCTTTCCATTGTCTCTGAGGACAAACCAACTATATTGCAATACAACTGATGCATCTATAATTAGTATAACTAAAAGCTAATGCTTGCTGAATTCCAGAAATTGCATCTAGAACCAATAGAATCGTCAATGATCTAAACTACATTCCATTTGAGTAACCATTAAAGGATGAAAATATGTTATACCGTATATCAATAAATTGAATCATGCACACATGCGATTATAATATTCCCATGTTGTAACTAGGTGGAAAATATGCTGAGTTATATGGAAAGATATAACTCAGCATATCTACTCAGTGTCATTACTTTAGAATTTAACAAGTCAAGAATGCATCTATGTATTAGACGTAAGTAAATAGATCCACTAACATAATATTTCCATGCAGTTGGTAGTAGTTGGATAGCAGTTCCACCTCCACCCTCTAAAGAGAAATAATCTAACATAGCTAGATGTCAATGCCACTACTTAAAAAGTATACCAGACCCACCTAAACAGATCCACCCAATTCCCCTATTTCCCCTTAAAACAATTATTCAGCATCCACAAACATGAAAAGCAGAAACATAATCTTGAAGAGAACTCACATGAATTCAGTCTTCCAATTAACTAGGTCAAAATCTAAGTTAGAAACAATCAGATTTATTATTCACAAAAAAAAAAAAAGATGTGACTTACAAAACCAGATAATTGGAAAACCACAGTTCCAACAGCACAACACAGAATTCGGATAGCTCTACACAATTCTACAAGAAAGATGTGGTTTTGTTACATATTTATGCAACAACCAAAGCAAGAAAGACAACAACAACTTTGTGTCACTAGATATGGCCCTGAATCGACCCCGAAAGGACTGTGCAATATTAAATAGATTTTTTTTGTGTGTGTGGACATATTAAACAGATTTATCTTCTTTAATTATTGATTAAACACAACCAAAAAGAAAAGGGGTAACTTTGATCATTGCATGTTTGATTAAACACTAGACATTTTAAAATTAAATCTCCATATAATCAAATAACAATAAGAAAAAAGTAACCTGCTAATAATTGAAATGAAGCACAGTAGAAATAGGTAAAATTAAAGCTGTCAAAATTTATATAGGCGTTGCTCTATATAAATTTATCCGATATAAAATTATTAAAAGACCTAAATATTGCTGGAATAACTTTATCCCTTGATTGATTGTTTCCAAACTCAAGATTCGTGACCATTTTTCACGTTCTTTTACTTTGGAAGATCTAAACTATAGCCTAAGCCAAGTCCAGTGGGGTAATCATAGACACAACAAGTGTTGATTGGTGCATTCTGTGCCAACCCAATTCCTGTCACCCCTTTGCAAGAATACATTCCTCTACAAACACGAGAACCAGAACCTGTATCACAGAAATCTTCTGTTGAATCAAACACTGGAGATGTTGTGGAACAACCAAACAGAACAAAGACGTTTTCCTTTGCTAGCATGAATGGACTTGCCTTATCCAAACTAAAGCTCCCAGAATTTTGCATTTCAGAACAGTTTGACATGAATGGACTTGCCTTATCAATATTAAAAAAATAAAAATCCCAAAACAGCTCCAACGTGAGTATTTTAGTCTTGATTTTCGAATGAAAAAGTTTCCCAACATTTTTTTTTTCTTTCAGTCACTACCCAAGCAACAATAACAGAAAACAAATATAAAATCGAAACAGATTTCTCAGTATTATGAGGATAAAGAACAAGTAAATTAGGGAATGACCGTCACCATGATTTCAAAGCAAAAGGTGATTGCAGAAAATCAGGGTATTAGAGAAATATACCTTGAATGGTTTGGAGAAGAAAATAGAATGCAATGTGTGATGCTTATCTACGTGCAATTGATTCTAACAAACCCAAAAGATACTGGGGTTTTGAGAAGGGGATGAAGAATTTTGTATTTTCCAGAGAAAACTATGGCTATAGTGGAAAACGCCCAAAGGGCATGGGAGATTGGGAGAGAAAGTGTAAACTGATGGTAATAATTTTGGCCCTCGGGGCAGCCCCACCTGGCTCTGTAAATGAAAGGGCTTTATGGGCTCAAGGTTATATTGGCCCTATTAAATAAAGGGCTAAAATTGAATGGACTTTGCATGGGGCCATATGGGTTGGCCCAGGGCTTTAGCCCTTTTTGAGGTCTAATATGAATATTAATATAACGCATAGTTGGTAATTAGGATAGTAAATAATCAATTCAAATTAAAAAGTTTAAAACATTAAATTTATGGCGCTTTCACTTATATGTATCGTGCTTAACTCATTTCTTCTAGAAATGTAACTTTTTATCGCTCACGTTAAATTTCTAATAATCTCGTTGGCTATATTATAGCCCAGTGTTAGCTTTTAAATAAGCTTGAATTACTAAGTATAACTCAGGTTGAAGGTGAAAAGTGGGCTAAAGTCTAAGAAAATAGCCCATTAAGGTAAAATGGTTAAAAAAAATAGAAATTTAGTAATTTACTTATATATTTTACTAATTGCTTGCAGATTTTAAAAAAGAGAGAGCACATGAGCACGTGACCAAGTTAATGTAAGTAAGGAACAAATTGGATGAACATAAAGAAGGACGGCAGCAATACTTTGGATGATTTTTGGTTTTTTTCTAGGTTGTGATGTACACATTGAAGTCTTTTATTTTTCATTTGTAGTTGAGAGTGAATTTTCTTTAGAATTTTCTTGAACATTTTGTTAAACTTGATGTAATGTCTTCTGCCTCCTGAAGAAAGGGAATTGACAAGCTTCTTTCTGGAGAGATCAAAGACCAAAGGCATGCAAGCTTTGAAATTCTGCAATTCTGATTAGTTCTAGCATTAGGAGTTTTTCGTTTCAAGAAGTACTGGTCTGTAACTCACTGCACTCTACTTTTCTTTTCCTTTTCGTATTCGGTAATGCATGTTACTTCAATTTTAGAATATTTAATTTTGTTCTCTGAAATGGCTAGCTAATTTTTCTTTTTTCTGGAATTCAAGATGATTGAATGATTCTCTTATTTTTATTAACACTGTGATGCTTTCTTTAGTTTCATTTAATTAGCAATCTTTCAATTTTAATTTCAAGAAAACTATGGGAATGGATCTTGGAATATTTTTAGCATAATTGCGATTGGGAAATCAAGTGAATGCATTCTTTTGCTAATTAAATCTTTTAGGTTACGGATAACCAGAGGAAGGATTTGACATTTTTGTATAATGAATCAGAAGATCTTGCGAAATGATCCTTTTGAGGATTAAAACTGGAATTGGGAAATTCCAATAAACGTGCTTTAGTAGTTCAAACTATGTGATAAAAGTACTTTAGCAATGATAAAATGCAGGAATGCGAATTGCTTAGGGAAGTCCATGAACTGAGGAGTCCAGGATTTTATAATTGCTGTTCTTATTTGAATAGATATCTCTGTTACTTTTGTTAATACAAATCAGAATACAATTTCAATTCATTTAGTCTTTTCTTTGTTGAAGGCTTGATTACTTAAAATTCAAGAATTAAGAAATAGAATACAAAAGAAAACTAAATCAACCGTTCCATGATCTTAATCTTTGGATTTTACTACCTAACAGCAAGCACAATCCATTCAAGTGTTCATCAAAGACCGTAATGCATCACAAACATGTAGTTAATGGCCTTAAACCATTATTGGTGCTTCCAGTAACAAAGTTAATTGGCGCATGGGGTGAAACTTCTGATCATAGAGGTTGTGCAGGGCGTCCTAGTTTCCCCTGTAACCAAATTTACTGAAGCGATTATAAGGGCTAATATCACTGTCGTTTGTAATGAATGAAAGGAGGGTCAATATTAGCTGCAAGAAGAATATGATGAGTCTGTCTCAGACGATGATGGGTTTGATTAAAGATAATGACATAATTTATATGTTGCAATGACTCAACATCATGCAGGAGGTGAGGAACAGGTAGATTTGAATATGATATGGGAGTTCAACTACCTTAACTACCGTTTCTATTGGAAGAATGTCTTGTTAATTACCCGATTTATAGTTTGGTATGGTTGGCTAGAATGGAACATTTTATATTTTGACAAATTTTTGAATGACTCAATGTAATCATTGACAATCCATTTGTATGTTGGTCTTGAAAAAAAGTTAAAAAACTGTTTATAATTTATTAGGTCCCATTTATCTTGTGGTGGTAGAGAGTAACATATTCTAGAATATTGAATAAAGTAATCCTTTAATTATAGTTATGGTAAACACCTAGCTTTTCGGAAAAGGTTAGCCTTTTTTGTGTACGAGAGGGCCTCTAATTAGAAAGGGTAGGTAACCTGCATTTACTTGTTCTTTTCTTTGAACTTTTTTTCTATATAACTTATTCTTCAGTGTCTTTTCATTCTCACTGAAACATCGATCAGTATCAGCAACACAACGTATCCACATCTGTGAGAAGTTCCAAAAGATTAGAACTAATATGGCATTTAGGGGATTTGTCCTGAGTCTAGTTGTGGCCATTATGTGTACTCAAAGTGCAGCCCAATCAGGTTGCACCAGTGCACTCACTAGCTTGAGCCCTTGCCTGAACTACATAATGGGAAGTTCATCAACCCCATCAGCTTCATGTTGCTCACAGCTCTCAAGTGTAGTTCAATCTTCGCCACAGTGCCTCTGCTCCGTGCTTAATGGTGGTGCTTCCTCTTTTGGAATCACCATAAATCAAACTCTTGCTCTCTCTCTCCCTGCCGCTTGTAAAGTGCAAACTCCACCAATTAGCCAGTGCAAAGGTAATTATAACTCTTACAGCCCAAGTCCCTTTTCTTTTTTTTTTCAAACCATTAGATATAAATGGGATAACGATCAAATCAAAGTTGAGAGTATAACTTACATCGATGTAATATGATCCTGATCGATATATATACATATATATTAATATATATAGAGGCTAATTAACATAACTTTGTTTTCATGTCATGAATTTAGCTGGCAATGGACCAATATCTCCTTCAATTGCTCCAGTTGGTTCTCCAACAGAATCACCTGAAGGCTCTATTACACCTTCTGCTTCAGACTTTCCCTCAGGTACATTACAACACCTTGAAGTTGTACAATAAACTAGGAAAAACAGATAAAGTCGAGAAATTCTGATATTCAATTCGCACTTGCGCGTGCTAAATTAATTTATATTAGATAATTATATAAAGTTTGGTATAAATATAAGTATTTTTTACTTTAAAATAACAATATATCATTTATTTATTCACTCAGTTAACATTATCACATGGTAGTATAGGCAAGATCACTCTTCAAATTAAGGCATAATACCATCAATATTTACTGAGACGGTTAGCAGAAGAATTACACGTGCGAATATTGCAGAAAATATTTTAGAGTAAACACCCTTTTAGTTCCTGTCAATATCTACGAAGTTCTTTTTAGTCCCTGGCAATAAAAAAGGACCAAATTGGTCCCTGAAATTACAAAAAAAAGGCCATGTTAGTCCTTATGTCAACTCCCAAATATGTAGAGTGGCCCTTTTCTTGTACTTTCAAGGACCAATTTGGTCCTTTTTTATTGCCAGGGACTGAAAATGACTTCGTAGATATTGTCAGGGACTAAAAAAGGTGTTTACTCAATATTTTAATTATAACATTTTGGTCAATTGCAGGTGCAGGATCTAAAACTGTTCCATCAACTGACGGTGGTTCATCTGATGGAAACACTATTAAAGTCCCTTCCCCCTTGGTGCTCTATCTTCTTGTCATTGCGAGTTTTGTCTCAACCATCTCCAAATTCTGATTTTGAGTCACAGACACTTGAGCTAATACTTAAATTTTATGTTTAGCTTTCCTTGCCACAAAAGATATATGTACTTGTGTAAATAATGAATATTCAATACAATAATTTGATATGAAGATGTACTACTATTTTGTTGGTTTTAATTAATTAGAAAAGCTATTTGGTTATTGACTATCATTTTCCCATGCCTTGAAAGAAAATGTATCGCAACATCAGGAAGCGTATGAATATTAAATTACTGTTATTTATATTAGATGGAAGAGGCTTCTCTTATTTCTACTCAATAATATTCATTTTCTATTTGGCTTGATTCAAAATGTCCGAAAACATATCTATTTATACTAATGGTACCAATGGTTAGGATTATAGGAACACGTTTCTCATTCAATGGCTATAAGTGACTCTCTAGAGTTATTAATTATGATAGGTGCAACAAATCTCTAGAACTATCGTAAGTAATTTAGAGCAGACTATTTTTGAAATTGGGCTAAATTACTCCTAATATATTTGGACCAAATAATACTAAGTCCAGTAAATCAAAATTAAGTTTGCTATTCAACAATTCATTTGTCCTTTTACAGATCAAAATATGATTAATATGATTATAAGGCCCGCTCCTAAAAATAAAAATAAAAAGAGCCATGTATGTTACTACTTACTAGGATTTTTATTTTTATTTTTTTAATATTTATCCGAGGTTAAAAATGATAACTTTGTGGATGGTTTAACTTGGTCACAGAGTGCTGGCTCTGCAGCTTCTTTAGTCAACGACTCTAGTGGGCCACCTCATTAGGATTATAAGCGCTATTCAGTTTGGTGCAAAAGGGAAGTTCTTTGTCTCCGCTGGTGATGATAAAATTGTCAAGGTTTGGTCAGCAGAATTTGGGCGTGCATCTGTACTTTGTAAGTTCTCTGGCTTACATGCTTTTCTCATTAGGCCAATTGATTCGTGAATTTAGTTCTGTGAACATTACGTTGGTACACAGATTTTTTTTGAATTTATGGAAACTGAAATTTTTAAAATTTTAAATTTTCAGATATTATCATAAACTGAATGTAAAAATTATATTTTTGAAAATTGAGATTCCCGGACAAATAAAAATTTCTCCTGTACCAAACGCTTCATAGATCACCTTTGTATGTCTGACTTATATATAAAAATGTATTATATTGTTTTGGAAGGTTTAGATAGCATAATATTTTATTTTTACTTTTTAAAAAAGATAACATAATAATTTCACTATCTAACTCATTTGGGAGACTAATTTGTGAACTTTTTGGCCCTTTTGCTCTTCATTAATTAATTAATAACCATTTTGCCCCTTATCCAAAACTATCTACCAATCTATCCCTCTTTAATCGATTAACTTGAAGATTTAATCGATTAAATGGTCAAAACTGGCAAAAATGATTGACTTGAAGATTTAATCGATTAAATATCCCTCTTAATCGATTAAATCTCCCTTTTAATTGATTTAATCGATTAAAACTTATATTTAATCGATTAAATATACCAAATGAGCGTGAAAGCATTGATTGATTGCGCTTTGTATTTAATAGGAGGTGAATGTGTTTTGTATTTAATAGAAACTGATTGCGCTTTATTAGGAGTTGCTATTTTACGAGTTGTTACATATTGTCACCAATTCAAATTTATTTGTAATTTGTAATTCTGAGCCTATTTATGGGCAACATTTCAATGAAATGAGTAATTATACCAAATGAGTGTGAAAGTATTGATTGATTGCGTTTTGTATTTAATAGAAGCTGATTGCATTTTGTATTTAATAGGAGCTGATTGCGTTTTGTATTTAATAGGAGTTGCATGTATTTTGTATTTAATAGGAGTTGATTGTGTTTTATTAGGAGTTGTCATTTTACGAGTTGGTTACAGATTGTCACCAATTCAAATTTATTTGTAATTTGTAATTCTAAGCCTATTTATGAGCAACATTTCAATGAAATGAATTCAAAACACAATCAACCCCTATTAAATACAAAACGCAATCAGCTCATATTAAATACAAAATGCAATCAGCTCCTATTAAATACAAATCGCAATCAAATCTTATTAAATATGCATGGAATCTGCTTTTGTTTATGGAGGAGATTTGACATTTATTGCCTGTTGGGAGATTTAATCGATTAACTTGAAGATTTAATCGATTAAATCTTCAAGTCAACCATTTTTGCCAGTTTTGACCATTTAATCGATTAAATCTTCACGTTAATCGATTAAAGAGGGGCAAATTGGTAGGCTATGAAGCACCGACACTTCAAAAATTCTGGTGTGTCGTGTCCGACACTTCCCGACACTCTCGGAGACTCCGACACTCCTCGACACTCCAACACGCGTTATAGAAATTCAAAAAAAGGTTCAAAGGTTATATTGCGTTGAGTTTTTAGTTTCAACTATTAGATTCGTTGGATTATGATTACTATTTTATTGAGTTTAATATAAATATTTGGGATATCTTATGTTTCTTTGCAAAATTTATGAATATTATAAGTTTAGATTCATTTTTTTGTTAAATTATTGAATATTAAATATAATATATACTACATAAATTAAAAATATTATTTAATATCAAAACGTGTCCTAACGTGTCGAAATCTAACATTTTTTAGAATTAACGTGACGAAGTGTCGTGTCGTATCGTGTCACGTGTCCCGTGTCAGTATCGGTGCTACATAGTTGCTATCGGTGCACCATAGCAAAATAGTTATTAATTAATTAATGAAGGGTAAAAAGGTCAAAAAGCCCTAATTTGTGTACATGCATTCGTAATTCCCTCTCTCTCTCTTTGTGAACATTTTGTTACCACTGCAGTCAGCTAACATGGGCACTCACTAGTAGGGGTGAAAGTGGACTGGGCTGGGCCAAGCTTTGCCCCGAGAAGCCCAAGCCTACGTCAAAAAATTTCAATTTGGCCTGGCTCAAGCCTAGTATGAGTCTAACCGTTAGCCTGGTTTGGCCCGTTTATAAAAAAACAAATGGCCTGGCTTGGCCCGTTAGCCTGTTAATTTTTAACTTCCAAGCAGAACCATGAATCAACTTTACAAAGTACTCAAATTCAGTTGCTACACCAAAAATCATAATTTCAACGTCCAAACAGAATCATGAATCATAACAAAACTCATACAATATGCACTTCAGTCATTTTCGAAAGCAAAATGCTCAAACTAAATAACATATATTTCATCAGATCCAATAAACAAATCCATACTATGTAAATTAAAATAACTACATGAATCCAACAAACAAATCATGTTGCTTGTAGTAAGTATAATTCTCCCAAAAATCTTTTAATATATTCATATATACAATCTAACATGTTGAGATGTTGGTTCCTCCTATATAAGAAATAAAATAAGATTTCTATTAAAATATAATCGAATATAATTAAGTTATAAATAATTGCAATTGATTAAATTTATATCTTTTGTTTTTTTTTTCAAGACATACTTGCTCTATTTTATTTTATTTAAAATAAATAGTACAATATAGGTTGGCCTGTGGGCTTATAGGTCCGGCCTTTTGAAAGTGGGCCTACGACCTTTTTATTAAACAGGCTTTTTTAAGGCCCAAGTCCGGCCTATTATACAAAATATACTAGGTCAGATCTGGCCTGATGTAGGCCGAGCCGTAGGCCCCTGTAGGTCGGTCCGGCCCAGTTTCACCCCTACTCACTAGCAACATATCTTTCTTGATTAGTGTTACGCGGAATTCCAATTCAGGATAATATATAATCACGTTCTTAAGAAGAGCAAGATAAAATCTGGTAGTTTAAGTGGAGGTGTTTGGTACGAGAGAAAAAAATTTATCTGAAAATCATGATTTATGGCAATATGGTAGGATTTTTTTTTTTTGAGAATATTATCAAAAAGTTGTTTGGTATGACAAATTTTTTTCGAAAATGTTGGGTTATTTTTCTGATGCTATATTTGATTGATTGTAAAATATTGAGAATATTGAATGGAATTACAAAATATCCATTTGTTTGAATATATCATCTGTTTAATAGTTTCCCAAGACAGGGCAATTTTGTCCAACAATTTGCTTCATCTTTTCCCAAGGGGTGGGAAAAAAATTATATCATGGGTCAGATGATATTTTTCTTTGGGAAAGTGTAGTGTTGAAATCAGTGTTTAAAAACTCGGTCCGGCCATCGATTCAGCCGAGGTCAGGGGTCACGAGTTCAATTGGGGGGTCACGAAATCACTTCGCTGACCCTGTTTTATACATTAAAAAAATATAATTATATATTCTATATAAAAAATTCAAAAAAAATCAAACCACCCATCATTAAATATTCAAAATATACTTAATATAATTCAACCAATTACATCTACAAATCGATATTCACAAGCTAATTGTAACACCCCGTGTTAGGGGTGTTCGCGGTCTGGATTGGATCGGTTTTGGAAGCAAAACTCATCCGATCCAATCCTTCGGTTTGATCATGTAATCATCCATTCGGTTTAGATTTTTTTCAAATCCGATCCGATCCAATCCAATTTTTTTCGGTTTGGATTGGGTCGTTTTTCGGTTTTTTGAATATCCTAAAATTAGTTTCATGATTATTGTACAAATAACATCTTTTGTACATATTGGCTTTGTAAAAAAAAATAAGAATTGAAATAAAAAAATATCACTAAACAATACTATAGTTGATGAGACGTGACTAAGTTTTTTTTTTGGTTTAGTTGATGAGTTAATGGGTCTTGAGTTTAGAAATTTTTGGGCTATGATTGGAGAAAGGACAAGTAGGTAGAGGATAATTAATATATTGGATCGGTTTGGATTGGATCGATTTTCATCAACCCAT
This sequence comes from Gastrolobium bilobum, assembly GCF_033153095.1. Lineage (NCBI taxonomy): Eukaryota > Viridiplantae > Streptophyta > Magnoliopsida > Fabales > Fabaceae > Gastrolobium > Gastrolobium bilobum. The sequence goes on from NW_026896985.1 coordinate 169,350, forward strand.
CCGAAAACCGATCCAATCCAATTATAATTTGCGGTTTTCTTTCGGTTTCAGATTTTTCGGTTTTCGATTTATTCGGTTATCGATTTTTCGGTTCGGTTTTCGCAGTTTGAATCGGTTTGGATCGGTTGATGAACACCCCTACCCCGTGTATATCCGGAATATTAACATTACATCGTATTAAGCGGTGCTTAATTAAAAAAGCGGAATATTCTTTTTCTTTTCAATTATGACGTCATTATCAATTACCAACTTGATTACTTAATCAATTTCATAAAATATCGCCTGTATGTAAATTGCAGCAAGACATCTACTGAAATACCTCAATATATAGATAAAGTGTGTATCTAAATCACGACATTACATCAAGTAATCCGGACAATATCCTGATACATTATTACAACTCCAAAAGACTCAAGACATAATCAAGGCATAATAATACTATGTGTCATGGACAATCCCCACGCTCACCAAATAAATCATAGTAAACAACCAGTCTCAACATAATACTCCAAAACATAAACTGAAACTATAAGCATAAAAGCAGCATGCAAATCCAGCATCCAATCATGGCAGCATAATATAACAGCAATCTAACTCAGCTCCGGCCTCCTGCCGCCTGAGGTCTCAACATTACCTGATCCTGAAATAAGCATTCTCCAAACGTGGGGTGAGATCTCTAAACTAGAAATCTTAGTAAGACAAGGGGTCCTCAAGGATCTTCCACCCCAAGCTCACTTACATGTGCAATATAAGTTCAAAAAGCATTTATATCATTATTAGTTCCAAAACTATGTAGTGCAACAGATATCTATGGCATGTGTGTAATCACTATCTACTGGCCAGAGAAATGTAGGAATACGTCTATTCCCTACATGTAGTACAACGAACACCGCTTGCACCTCACCCACAGCCTCACCCTCTTGTATGTTCTACATACTCAGGCTTACCGTATAGGTGGAACACCTCCATGCATATCAACAAGGCACTAACATATAATAGCTCAACAACATTTCCAAAACATCAAAAGCATGTAACACAACATGCATATACCATATCCCCATGGGACATGGTGGAACCACAACATGGCTAAACCGAGGACACGAAAGCTTACCTCTAAGCTAGCTATCCAATGCCACAAGCTCAAAGTCCAGTCACAGCAGATCACAATCTGATATGGACCAAACATAAATCAATAACATATACCACATGCATACAAACTAAAGACAACGCCTTTTCATTACGTTTTCAAGTCTTAAAGCTTCTAACAAAGCCACAAGCCCTAAATCCCATGATTCTGGCTTAATCCATTAAATACAGAAGTTCAACTTCATCAATCTAGGGTCTACAAACCCCCAATAGCCTACTGATGCACAGCACAGCTACTGTTCTGCGAAATCCCAGAATATCCGGATACTCCTCGGGACCATATCCGGATATGCAATATCCGGATATCTCACTGTACATATCCGGATATTCAATATCCGGATATCCAGAATCCCATATCCGAATATACAATATCCAGATATCCTAAAACCCCATATTCGAATACATATATCCAGATATCATATCCGGATATCCCATATCCGGATATTCCACGGGCAGATATCCGGATATTTCACGACAGAATGGAGTTTCTGCATTTCCGTGAAGATATCCCTTAAAGGTTCCCTTTTACCGATTTTAAACACCTATTCATGCATATCTAGGTGTGTTAAGCCTTACCCAACAACAAGTTATCATCTTTTAACCTTAACATGCATCAAGCTTCCATTTTTAAGCCTTAAAACTCAAGTTAAAGGTTGATATACATACCAAAGCTCAAAAACAGCAAAGGGAGATGCTCTTGGAGCTCACAACCAGACTCAAGCTACTGCCACAAGATGATGCACGAAAATGAACACAAGATGACTCTTTTACTCAACAAGAAGACACCTTGAAGCATCAAAATGCCAACAAAAGGTCACACCCCTCAAGAACAGCAAACACAGCTCTTCAAACTCCCTCACACAGGTTCTCTAACTCAGAAACACCACCCCAATGTAGTCCCAAGGCCAACCCTCTCCCTCACCAAGTGTTTAAATGGAAGAACAAGCCTCAAAGGTGGAAGCTTGCTCAAGAAATGGAAGGGAAGGCAATGGAACAATGTATAAGGTGCAAGTCAGCCACCAAGTCACGTAGACAAATCTGAGTGCCTAGGGTTATGTGCTAAAATGCATATATATAGCCAAAACTCACTTAAGCGCACATTATTAACTTTAATTGCTACGCTTAGCATTTTAATCCCAAACTTTGGATTATGAAACTACATAATTTTCTAAGAATTAACATATTTTTCTCATAATTTTCTGAGCAACTTTCCGGTACGCGCTTTTCCAAGTCAGTACCGGTTTCTAGCACCAGTTCTCATTATTTGGACTTGAAACTCGTTTTACAAGTCCTACATATTATTCTAGTAATTATCATGCACTTACTTTAATTTTCCGGGATACTTTTTCGGTACACAGTTATACCGACTAGCAGAACCGGTATCTGCACTTTTCTTCCGAAAAGCGACTTTCAGCATTCTTAATCACTTATTATGATTATTAAGCCTCATAAATAATTATTAGGGTCAATTATGGAATCATTTCCTATTTTTGCATAATTAATTAATTAAATACCTTAATTAACGGTGCGGGTTCTTACATTCACCCCACCTTTTTAGGATTTTGACCTCAAAATCAGAACATACCTGGTCGAAACTCGGGCTACTGCCGGAGAAGCTCGTCCTCACGCTCCCAAGTACACTCCTCAGGAGTCCTTCCGGTCCACTGCACCTTGACCATCGGAATGATCTTGCTCCTCAGCTGTTTCTCGCCACGATCGAGAATTCTGAGTGGTCTGACGGGAGTCTTTAGGTTCTCTCGAACCTCCACGTCATCTGGTTGCACCACGTGCGACGGATCTGCTATGTACTTCCGAAGCTGAGACACGTGAAACACGTCATGGATGTTAGCCAGGTTCGGAGGCAAGGCAAGCCGCTAGGCAACATGTCCTACTCTACCAAGGATCTGGTATGGCCCAATATATCGCGGGCTCAGCTTCCTCACTCCGAGTGCCCGACCTACACCGGTGACAGGTGAAAGTCTCACAAAAACGTGCTCACCCTCACTGAACTCCAGTGGACGATGCTTGACATCATAGTAGCTCTTTTGGCGATTCTGCGTCTGCTTCAACTTTTCACGGATCATCTGAATCTGCAAGGTGGTATCTTGAACAAAGTCCAAGCCAAAAAGCTCCTTGTCCCCAACCTCAGACCAACAAGTAGGAGTCCGACACCTCCTACCATACAGTGCTTAGTAGGGCGCCATGCCCAGGCTAGCATGAAAGCTGTTGTTGTAAGAAAACTCAACCAACGGAAGGTACCTATCCCATGCCGAGCCCTGCTCCAACGTACAAGCTCGCAACATGTCCTCCAAGGTCTGGATGGTCCTCTCAGTATGTCCATTAGTCTGAGGGTGATAGGCGGTACTCAATCTCAACTGCGTACCAAAAGCCTCCTGCAGCGCCTCCCAGAACCGAGATGTGAACTTCGGGTCCCTATCACTAATGATACTCTCGGGCACCCCGTGAAGCCTCACAATCTCGCGGACATAAAGCTTGGCCAACTGCTCTGTAGTGAAGCTCACCTTCACTGAAGAAAATGGGCAGACTTCGTCAGTCTGTCCACAATGACCCAAATAGAGTCACAACCCGCCTGAGTCTTCGGCAATCCCACCACGAAGTCCATGGAAATACCTTCCCACTTCCACTGTGGTACTTCAAGAGGTTGAAGTTCACCAGACGGTCTCTGATGCTCAATCTTCACCTTCTGGAAACCAAACACTTAGACACAAAGACAACAACATCTTTCTTCATGCCCGGCCACCAGAAGTTCTTCTTCAAGTCTTGATACATCTTAGTAGCACCAGGGTGGATAGAAAACTGACCCTTATGGCCTTCTTCCATAATCTACTCTGTTAACGGGCCTCGAGAAACTACAATCCTCTGCTGAAACAAAAACAATCCATCCTCATTCCAAGACACACTGTCTTGGTTCTTCACATAATCCAGACACTCTCTCTGAACTTGTGCATCTTTAATCTTTTCAAGCAGCTCGTTCACAACATCGGATGCTTCCAGTCCGAGAAGTACACTCTCACACGGAACGGTCACTGCCAAGTTGCGGAACTTCTCAACCACATCGAAGTTACCAAGTAACAAACTGGATGAACTACTGGATCTCTGACTCAAAGCATCAGCTACCACATTGGCCTTGCCAGGATGATACCTTAGCTCGAAGTCGTAGTCCTTTATGAACTCCATCCATCTCCTTTGCCTCATGTTCAACTCCTTCTGGTCGAACAAGTACTTCAAACTCTTGTGGTCACTGAAAACCACAAACCTCAAGCCAAAAAGATAATGCCTCCAAATCTTGAAAGCAAACACAATAGCAGCCAACTCCAAGTCATGAGTAGGGTAGTTCTCCTCATGAGGTTTCAACTGCCTCGAAGCATAGGCAATCACTTTGCCCAACTGCATCAACACACAACCTAGCCCCTTCCGGGAGGCGTCGGTGTAAAGCTCAATCTCAAGCGCAGGATCAGGAAGGACCAACACAGGAGCAGTAGTCAGTCTCTCCTTCAACTCCTGAAAACAGACCTCACACTCGTGAGTCCGCACAAATGGAGTCTCCTTCCGAGTAAGGCGAGTCAATGGCAAAACCATGGTGGAGAATCCCTTGATGAACCTCCGATAGTAACCTGCCAAACCCAGAAAGCTCCTCACTTCCGTAACTGTCTTGGGTCTCTCGCAATCCAGCACGGCCTCAATCTTGTTCGGATCCACTGCAACTCCCTCAACAGAAATAACATGCCCAAGGAACTTCACAGATTTGAGCCAGAACTCACAATTGGAAGGCTTCGCATACAACTTCTTCTCTTTCAGCACTTGCAGAACAGTTCTCAAATGCTCCACATGCTCCTCCTCCGTCTTGGAGTAAATCAAAATATCGTCAATGAAGACGATCACAAACTGATCCAGGTACGGCTGGAAAATCCGGTTCATGTGATCCATGAACACAGCAGGTGCATTGGTGAGACCGAACAGAATCACCAAGTACTCAAAATGACCATATCTCGAGCGAAATGCGGTCTTCGGGACATCCTCCGGCTTCACCCGAATTTGATGGTATCCGGACCGGAGATCAATCTTGGAATACACACAAGCACCCCTGAGCTGATCCAACAGATCATCAATCCGAGGAAGAGGATACTTGTTCTTGATTGTCACCTTGTTCAGCTGCCTGTAGTCGGTGCACAATCGCATTGTCCCGTCCTTCTTCTTCACGAAGATAACCGGTGCTCCCCAAGGAGACACACTCGGTCTAATGAAGTCTTTCGCTGAAAGATCCTCAATATGCTTCTTCAGCTCTGCCAACTCCGGTGGCGACATCCGGTATGGAGCTAAAGAAATCAGCCCCACACCATGCAATAGATCTATGGAGAACTCTATCTCCCTCTGTGGCGGAAACTCAGGAATCTCCTCAGGAAACACCTCGAGGAACTCCCTCACCACAGGAATGCCAGTGATGTCCTTCTGTGTACCACTCACCAAACCTCCCAACATGACATAACCAAATGCCCCTGCTCTCAAGGCTCTCCTAGCCTGCAGCAACGAAATGTACGGCGAGGAACTGGCTATGGAATCACACGGAGACAACACTACACGCTTGGCACAACAATCAATCATCACACAATTTCTGGACAGCCAATCCATGCCCAGAATAACCTCCAAGTTGGCCATCGGTAACCCTATCAGATCTACCGAGAATTCACGGCCATCCCACTGAAACGCCACATCGCGATGAACAGTGGTAGCATCACATCTTTCTCCGGTGGCGGTGGTCACCCGCATCGGTGGAGAAAGCACATCACTGGGCAACTCAAGCCCCACAGCAATCGGGGTAGCAACAAAAGAATGCGTAGCCCCAGAGTCAAACAACACATCAACAGCTGATGAACCAATCGTAATAGTACCTCTGACAAGGTTCGGAGCTCGATCCGACTGCTGACGATCCAGAGTATAAACTCTCCCAGAAGATGGTGGCACTACCGGTGCCGAAGTAGGTGGAAGGGGAACCATCTGAAGTGGCACTGCCTGCACTGCAGTAGCCATCGTCGTCGCCGACGGACAATCTCTGGAGAAGTGGCCCTCCTTGCCACACTGAAAGCAAATCAACTGGCCGGTAGATCACGGCCCAAAATGAGTCTTCCCGCATCCCGAACACCTGGGAGCAGGAGGTCTCACTGCACTCCCCTGAGCAGAAGTCCTCTTGAACTGACTCGGGGCCTGCCGAGTTGCCAACTGTTTACCCTGGCCCTTGTTCCTAAACTTCCTGTCTCGCCAAGAAGTGGAACTACCAGCTGCAACCTTCGTCGCCTCAGCAACCTTGGCCTTCTTGGTCTTACTCGAGCTGTAGAAATCTTCAATATCACGACACTGCTGAACCAGTGTCCCAAAATCTCTAGAAGCAGAACCAGCTAGGTAACCAGCAATATCCTCACTAAGTCCCCTACGGAACTTAGCAGCCAGAAATGTAGGAGTAGGCCTCGCCATCCTGAAATGTGCAAACTTCACCAACTGGTTGAACTTGGCCAGGTACTCGTCCACAGACAACGAGCCCTGAACCAATCTGTCGAACTCTCCCTGCTGCCTCTCCTGAGCGTCATATGGACAATACTGACCCAAGAAGAAGTCCTCAAACATAGGCCAAGTCATCACATGACCCTGCGTCTCGTAGACATGAGAAAGGTTTGTCCACCACTCATGGGCATCACCCTCCAGCATGTAAGAAGCGAACATCAACTTCTGCGGATCTGTGCACTGCATGACCCGAAAAATCTTGTCCAACGCCTGAAGCCAACGTGCCGCAGCAACAGGATCAAAAGACCCATCAAAAGCAGGTGGCTTATGCTTACGGAAAGCATTCAGCCGGCGATCGATCTCCTCACGATCCTCAACAAAAACAGGGACGGTCTGCATGGCCCCCGTAAGATGACTGCCATCTCCCATCTGACTCTGAGAGTCATCCTGCAGACTGGGTGGAGGTGGCGGTGGCGGTGGAGGTGGTGGCGGAGGAACATGGCCAACAGCAGGACCATTCCTCATCTCCTCCAACATGACTCTAAACATCGTCATGTTCGCCAGACGGTTGGCCTCCAACACGTCCTCAGTGGCCTTCCTGTTCGCCTCTCTGACGGCGTCCAGCATGGCCTGGTTTTCCATTCTCATGGCCTCATGGTTGGCTAGTCGGGCCGCCTGCATCTCAGCTAATGCAGCCAGGACAGGATCGGGCCGATCCTCCGAAGTCTCGCGGTTTCTCCCGGGCCTTACCATGATTCTGCACAAGTTGCACAAATTATGAGTTGATCAGGCCCACGCAATGTGGTCACATATGCATTATCATAATAATAATCGACGGAGCAAACACACAAAACAGACACAACCAAACATCCTAATCATTGCAATACATACAGGCTTTTCCCTTGAACCGTTGCTCTGATACCATAAAATGTAACACCCCGTGTATACCCGGAATATTAACATTACATCGTATTAAGCGGTGCTTAATTAAAAATGCGGAGTATTCTTTTTCTTTTCAATTATGACGTCATTATCAATTACCAACTTGATTACTGAATCAATTTCATAAAATATCGCCTGTATGTAAATTGCAACAAGACATATACTGAAATACCTCAATATATAGATAAAGTGTGTATCTAAATCACGACATTACATCAAGTAATCCGGACAATATCCTGATACATTATTACAACTCCAAAAGACTCAAGACATAATCAAGGCATAATAATACTATGTGTCATGGACAATCCCCATACTCACCAAATAAATCATAACCAGTCTCAACATAATACTCCAAAACATAAACTGAAACTATAAGCATAAAAGCAGCATGCAAATCCAGCATCCAATCATGGCAACATAATATAACAGCAATCTAACTCAGCTCCGACCTCCTGCCACCTGAGGTCTCAACATTACCTGATCCTGAAATAAGCATTCCCCAAACGTGGGATGAGATCTCTAAACTAGAAATCTCAGTAAGACAAGGGGTCCTCAAGGATCTTCCACCCCAAGCTCACTTACATGTGCAATATAAGTTCAAAAAGCATTTATATCATTATTAGTTCCAAAACTATGTAGTGCAACAGATATCTATGGCATGTGTGTAATCACTATCTACTGGCCAGAGAAATGTAGGAATACGTCTATTCCCTACATGTAGTACAACGAACACCGCTTGCACCTCACCCACAGCCTCACCCTCTTGTATGTTCTACATACTCAGGCTTACCGTATAGGTGAAACACCTCCATGCATATCACAAAGGCACTAACATATAATAGCTCAACAACATTTCCAAAACATCAAAAGCATGTAACACAACATGCATATACCATATCCCCATGGGACATGGTGGAACCACAACATGGCTAAACCGAGGACACGAAAGCTTACCTCTAAGCTAGCTATCCAATGCCACAAGCTCAAAGTCCAATCACAACAGATCACAATCTGATATGGACCAAACATAAATCAATAACATATACCACATGCATACAAACTAAAGACAACGCCTTTTCATTACGTTTTCAAGTCTTAAAGCTTCTAACAAAGCCACAAGCCCTAAATCCCATGATTCTGGCTTAATCCATTAAATACAGAAGTTCAACTTCATCAATCTAGGGTCTATAAACCCCCAATAGCCTACTGTATGCACAACACAGCTACTGTTCTGCGAAATCCCAGAATATCCGGATACTCCTCGGGACCATACCCGGATATGCAATATCCGAATATCTCACTGTACATATCCGGATATTCAATATCCGGATATCCAGAATCCCATATACAATATCCAGATATCCCAAAACCCCATATCCGAATACATATATCCGGATATCATATCCGGATATCCCATATCCGGATATTCCACGGGTAGATATCCGGATATTTCACGACAGAATGGAGTTTCTGCATTTCCTTGAAGATATCCCTTAAAGGTTCCCTTTTACCGATTTTAAACACCTATTCATGCATATCTAGGTGTGTTAAGCCTTACCCAACAACAAGTTATCATCTTTTAACCTTAACATGCATCAAGCTTCCATTTTTAAGCCTTAAAACTCAAGTTAAAGGTTGATATACATACCAAAGCTCAAAAACAGCAAAGGGAGATGCTCTTGGAGCTCACAACCAGACTCAAGCTACTGCCACAAGAGGATGCACGAAAATGAACACAATATGACTCTTTTACTCAACAAGAAGACACCTTGAAGCATCAAAATGCCAACAAAAGGTCACACCCCTCAAGAACAGCAAACACAACTCTTCAAACTCCCTCACACAGGTTCTCTAACTCAGAAACACCACCCCAATGTAGTCCCAAGGCCAACCCTCTCCCTCACCAAGTGTTTAAATGGAAGAACAAGCCTCAAAGGTGGAAGCTTGCTCAAGAAATGGAAGGGAAGGCAATGGAACAGTGTATAAGGTGCAAGTCAGCCACCAAGTCACGTAGACAAATCTGAGTGCCTAGGGTTATGTGCTAAAATGCATATATATAGCCAAAACTCACTTAAGCGCACATTATTAACTTTAATTGCTACGCTTAGCATTTTAATCCCAAACTTTGGATTATGAAACTACATAATTTTCTAAGAATTAACATATTTTTCTCATAATTTTCTGAGCAACTTTCCGGTACGCGCTTTTCCAAGTCAGTACCGGTTTCTAGCACCAGTTCTCATTATTTGGACTTGAAACTCGTTTTACAAGTCCTACATATTATTCTAGTAATTATCATGCACTTACTTTAATTTTCTGGGATACTTTTTCGGTACACAGTTATACCGACTAGCAGAACCGGTATCTGCACTTTTCTTCCGAAAAGCGACTTTCAGCATTCTTAATCACTTATTATGATTATTAAGCCTCATAAATAATTATTAGGGTCAATTATGAAATCATTTCCTATTTTTGCATAATTAATTAATTAAATACCTTAATTAACGGTGCGGGTTCTTACATTAATCAAACTATTAAAGTATAAAACAAATATTCCAATGGAGTTAATGAAAAGTTATATTATCAAACTCACACCCTTCTTTCTTCTCATGCACCTAGAATAGTATGTGAAAGGAGATCTCTTACCCAATAGATAATAGCGGAGGAATGGCGGTGACACGACAAATTAACGGTGGAGAAAGAAGAACCAGCACGGTGCAGGAGATCACCGAAACAGGAAGATCGAGTCTAAGTCAGGGATAGAAGATCGGAAGAGAAGAAGAAGAACGATTCAGATTTCAGATCTAGTTCTGAATCTAGGCAGCAACGAGTTTTTTTTTTACACATCAAATGACGTCATTTTGTGTATAATTTTTTTATTAAAAAAAAATGCAGTGACCCCTTTAACCCGGGAGTCAAGGGTTCAACCGAGGGGCTTCGGGGGTTAGAGGAGTCAACGTGCAAGTAGGGTCTAACTACTAACCCGAACCCTCAGAGAGAGAGAGTTAGTGACCCTGAGGGTTCGACCCCGGGGTGGAGCGGGGTTTTTAAACAGTAGTTGGAATAAGTGATGGGAAAAAAAATAGCTGGGAATATTTCTAAAATCTAGATACCAAATATTGACAATTTTTTTCCCCACCCCTAATTCTTGGGAATTCACGCAAAATTTTTATAGGGTAATACCGTAATATGTCTCTCTAGGTGCTGACAGACAATTTTTCTTGTACATCCATAAAAAAAAGTGTTATTAATTTTTTTTAAAGTTTTATAATTCTTAAGTTACATGAGAATTGAAATCTCATGTTGTATAAATAAAAAATATGTGGAATCCATATGTTAAAAAAAATTATATGTATGACTCATATCAGCACGGAAATCAAAAGGTGTGTAGAAAAATTTCAATTGTCATGTTAAATAAGAATTATAAAATTCTTTTTTTTATAAGGAAAATAATTTCTCCTAGGTTGAAGAAGAGGATTCTTTGCAGCAGAAAGTTTCATAAATTGTGCCAGAAATTTTATTTTTATATTGTTTTTCAAAAAAACAATGGATCCCAGGATATTGTTTCCATCGAAGAGAATAGGAATTTCGCTGCAACAGAAGATCTTTATCTTTTTTTATATGTGGTGGGTCCCACTTTAAAAATATGTACAGGGAAAATTATTCTCCCTAAGCTTTATAATTGAAATTGGGTACTTGGATTTTGTAGTTTGTATTAAAAATTCAAACAAAAGCTTAGCGCAGAAGACAATTTTTGTTAGAACTGAGTAATGTGAATAAGAAGGTTAATTTTGAAAAAAATGTATTGTTTTATTTGGAGGTGTCATTAGGCCTGGAAGGTGGGACATTATACCAAGGTCTGATGTTCATGTTCTCACACTTGGGAGCGAGAGACCAACTTGGCGCAAGGCAGCTCCAATGACACGTTGTGCTGGTACCATTCTTGGTTGTACACTGCTCAGAATTTAGACTTTTACTTTCTAGGCTTAAGTTATTTATGCTTCTGCGGAGGAATTTGAATTCCTTCAACTGTGTAGAAAGAATCATTTGTTCAATGGCTTCCTTGTTTTGTATGTAAGCCATAATATTTGTCCAAGTTTAATTTTATTTTTTGGATTCTATATGCGGTAATAATGTGGGGTAATGTTGGAAGCAAAACAATAAACTTCACTCTCTAGTAAACAGGCAACTATTTGGTGCTACTCCATCTTGCAATTTACGGATGAAGGTTTTGCTGTCCTCCTTTTTTTTTTATCTTTGCGAAGGTAGCTCAGACGGATTATGTTGGAAATGTTTCATTAGCTCGTTATTTAACATTGTGGCAATTTCATTATCCATTAGACGGATATTGCATTCTCTCATCTATAGTTATCACTCTAATTAGTGTTTGAGGGCTCGAATTATACATTTGAGTTGAAAATTTGAGTTATATAGTTGAAATAGCTAATCTCTCTTCACTGGGAAGATCTTTCAGTAAGCAAGACTTTAGTATATTAAGAATATAATCTTAATATGTTTGGAGTTGTCAGTTTTGGTTTTGAAGGAAGACGATAAGACCAGCAAGTCAGCAACTAGCATTCCTTCTTACGGGATCCTTGGTAAGAAATTGAACTGGGTTATAATGGGTGGGGCACTAGGAGAGTTGAACAAGAAGCATTGAAATCCCAAACAGGAGGATGCGTTTGGATAGAGCGATGCTTAGCATTGAGGTTCCACACCGGGCAGATATGATGTTCGAAGTGGTAGCATCTGCTATAAAACAGAAAGTAGGGCAGCAATTTCAACATACTTACCTGGACGGGGTCAATGGGTGATCATGAAGGCCCATGGCCTAAGCGGGTGACTTCCATTGCACTCAGGAAGGGTGCCAGTTTAAGGTCTACCCAAGTGGTGGAGCCTACGTCATAATTTGTTGCAGTGGGGGCCTGCGTTCGCGCGGCCCCTGCCCAATTACGAGTCCTAAATTTTGTAGTTTGAGGGAGCGTCTAAGTAACTCTTAGTAATAAATAAATAACCAATTGATGTTGCTCTGGTTAAGTGGTGGTGATATAATCGTTAATATATTAGCGAACTTCGAACAACCTGACGATCTTATGCAATTTAAATTAGATATACGTAGATGTTTATTACTTATTTATAATATAAATCTATAGAAAGTGAAATTTATACTAAACTAGGATGTTTAAATTGTATCCCAAAAAGGAGGGTGAGAAAGTTATATTTCAAAATATAACTAAGATAAGATGGAAAATGATTTGTTTATAATTTTTAATAAATTTGGGAAAAAAGTTTTTAAACAAAAAAAAATAACCCTTCCCTTAAAACATTATTTATAGGTTTGAGTATGTTTACTGCACCTCTGAATCTAATCTATGCCCTGTTAAGTTTTTTAGTTAGGAACTTTTCTTATTTTATTTTTTTGTTTGCATTTGCAAAGAATTAATTTAACCCAAAAGTTTAAGCTGGTGGGTAAGGTTACATTAATGATTTTATATATTTCAACACGTTTTCTTATACAAGAGTTCACTGGGCTTGAAAGGTGGACAATGCACGGGTTCACTAAAAAGAAAGTGGGGACGGTGAAATTTGAACCCGGGACATCAATCCAAAAGCTTAAGTTGTTGGATGAAATTACATTAATAATTTAATTACGTCAACAGCCTCTTCCGGAAACACAGCCAAATAGAAGCACGCCCAACTGCTCTTGTTTAGTTCTTAAAATTTATTTATGTGCTCAACTTTTTGCTAGATTTAGGCTATATGTTTGCTGAGAGTGGGAAATAGGGGTGGAACTTTTGGGATTAAAATCACTTTACATTTGCTTCGTATAGCAAAAAATGTGATAAGGTTGAAAGTTGAGTGCAACTCACATTAAAACTTAAATTCTAGCCACTCGTATAGCATGAAACTGAGTTGAAAGTATAATTAAAACTTTTTAAAGCCAAATAAATGGGGTTAAGAATGGTAAGTAAGTGATGGTTTAACTTGGCTTCTGCAGCTTCTTTAGTCAACGAACTCTGGTGGACCATTTCAAAAGGATTCTATTAGAGTTATTCAGTTTGGTGCAAAAGGGATGCTCTTTGTATCTGCCGATGATAATAAAACTGTCAAAAAAAGGATTCTATTGAAGTTTTTCACTAGTGAGCTTACATGGTGTCGCATTAGGCTAATTGACTCGTGGATTTAGCTCTAATATTATGACTTGTATGCCTGATATATTGTTTTGATGGGTTTACATAGCATAATATTTTCATGGCTCATTTGAGGAATAAATTTGTGTACATGCATTAATAATTCCTTTTCTCCTTTTTCTTCAAGTGAACATTTTTATTATCGATGCAACAGGTATTCAGAAAAGAGAGTCAGTGGATCTGACTGGATTTGATGGCAATTAGCCATTAATTGATAAGAAAGTAGCACCACTTTTTTCTCACTATTGCAGTATCGTTACTAGCTTGGTGAGTTATGTGATTACATATAATTTTTCTATTCCTATCTCTATTATGAATCTACTGGTCAACGGTGTATGGTAATTAGATTCAAGAACAGTGTTATCTGAAGATATATTTCATCTTGCCATCATTGTAACATTATTCTTTTAGCTCTTGTTTGCTTATGCAATTTAAGCTTTGGACCCTGCAGTCTGACTTGTCACTTTAAGTGAATCTTCCATCATCTTTGTTCAATTCATGATGCAGGAATAAAAGAAATCTTTTTATGTTTATTTTGTTCACATATATATTGCTTCTTCAGCTCTGTTTATTTGGGTAAGTTATCTTTCTATTTCTTTCCTTTCATCTTTCTTACATGGAGCTCACGATATAAAGAGTTTCTGTCTTGGTCATATTAATATAGACTGAAATTAACTTCTATTAATTACGCACTTACTACTTACTACTACACTAACTGATATTGATAACATTTACTGAGTGTTGCGTATGCCCTTTAGAATTTGATCCACTTCAAATTATTAAAATTATCTTAAAAGAACTTCAGAGCTCCGAGAATTATTTAATTTCTTTTATTCATTTCAAAATAAATACGTTTTAAAAATTAATATTGAACTAGTCACTAGTCAATAGTTGAAAGTTGAAACTAGAGTCGAACTTTCTTCTCTTTCCCAGTTGCAGGTTCCTCTGGCTAGGGGTGTTAAAAAAACCTTTGGTCCGGCTTCTGTACCCGTCTATTTTGATTGTTGGCTACAGAATTGGATTTGTTTAAAAGCTCAATATCTAATGATACAAGCTATTAGATTTGGTCTAAGCGATTTGAGTAATTTATATTAATTTATGTGTTTTTCACCATTATATAAAAAATATATTTGACAATGCAACTAGGGGTATAAATGGGCTAGGCCAGCCTACGACTTCTATCAGGCTGACATGATATACTAACTCTTATTTTATTTTATTTTTTTATACTACTTATTTATTAAACCCAACCTAATTTTCACTTCCTCTTCCATCATCATTTTTGTTGTTTTTTTTAACAGACTTACAAGTTAACTCAGACTTTTATTTTTTGTAAATGAGTCAAGTCACATAATGATAATTATATTCATAACAGATTACAGGCTGGACCAGTCTGACATATTTAAACACAGAATTAGTCTTTCAAGACCAAAGTTGAGCCAACCTGACCCATTAACACCCGTCTATTTAGGGCATGTTTGGTGTATAGTATATGATAAGGTCTGATAATATAAGACCTGATAGTATGAGGTCTGATTAAATTTTAATATTATCCAGTGTTTGGTATGATATTGTATAAGATAATATCCTCCAAAAAATTTATTTTAATATATTAATATTGAAACGATATATTAGTTCTTGAGAATTGTACTTGTAAGTAATATTAATACGTCAATCGCTTATCAGGCCTAATCTCATCCCCTTAGGCCTGATTAAGTTATACATCATTTTGATGTGTTCTGCTGTATAAGCTTATACTATACGATAGTCATACCAAATAATTGAAAATGTCATAACGTATAGTATAAGCTTATACTATCAAGTCTTATACATCACATCAAACAGACCCTGAGGAGACGTTTGTTATCACCATTTTTTATGAACTCACGGGAAAACATGCTAAGGAAAGCCAGAAGACCATGTTTGGTTGCCAAAAAGTTAAAAGTTTCTCGTATAATTTTGTTTCCGGAATTTTGCAATTGTGTGCAAAGTTGTGTACGGATACCATCGTGACAATACCATAGATTAGTTGGAATTTTTGCGAGCCAGGGGAAGTTAAAAAAAAATAACGATTAGGAAGACCAAATTAACCCTGTGTTTTGTACTATCCGTGAAGTACCATATCAGTTTCTTCTCTCTGAGTAACATTGTTATAATTTTTGAATGAAAAAGTAAAAGGTGAGGTTATTTTTGTAAAATAACTTCACATTCTCATTGATATTTCACACTAAACCAAACACACACTCAGTAAAATTAACCAAATATTTTCAGAAAAATATGAGCCTACCAAATAACTTTTTACTAACATTTCAGTAAAAATATATTTCCCTCTATATTTTCGAAATTTATAATTTCCGGATAAATTTTTTTTTTCTTGTACCAAACGCCTAAGGGTAATAGCTATGGATTTGGATCCTCTTATATGGAAAAGTGATCATGTGGTCATGTTATTTGATTACAGCCACTCATTCTTATTTATTGATAATGAAATAAGAGAGAAAGAAATATATAATTTGTAAATGAGTAAATGTGATTAAATAATATTATCACATCCTTACTTTTTCACATGAGAAGATCCAAATTGAGTAGTTATTATAATAACCTGAAAATAAAATAAATGCTAGTCACTTCAATAACGCACTGGTTCTTATCTCTTTCGCAGAAATAATAGTAAAAAGAGCAGCCGTGCTCAGTTTTGTTGATCAGTGTTTGCCAAAAATTATATTTTTGTGATCCATTTTATTTATGGAAAATACAAGTCTCATGTTGTATGAGACTTGCTATCTCATGCCATAGACTCAAAATATGTGGGACCTACTTTTTTAAAAAAAAGTAAAAAAATAAATAAAAGCTAGCACGACTTTTGATGTATGAGTAGGAGAGGTATGTTATCTAATGTAACATGAGAAAAACATACCCCTTTATTTATTCTTTAATGAATTGAGTATCTGAAATATTAACAGTGATACTATTCATTTGCCAAAAAGACTATTCGTCTGAAATTAACAGAATTTTTTTCAAGATTTTTTCAAAATTCAATTATAGTTGTTGGATGAGTTAAAAGTTTTAATTTAAGTCTGTTCATCTTATCTAAGAATAGCAGCTCATTAATGACAAACAAAAAATGTGTCGAGGATTTTCCAAATATCAAATCAGACAGCCATCAATATGTGACCGGCCAACGACCATTTTTTAATTGTTCGAAGATTTAACTACGATTGATGGAGTGCGGCGTAGTAAAATCATCTTAGCCATGGCATGGCATCTGACCGGCCCTTTCTAATGAATATGATTTACCCTCTCTACAAATATGTCTACTTTAAACATATGGGATTAACCAACAAAAGCCCACAGTTGGTAAATAGCTGAGTTCTTTAAGCATGCTGATAGGGTTCGATATCTGGCCGTGCATATAAAAAATATTTTGTTTGGGAGGTTTACTCACTTAATGTGATCTCTCACCTTTAAAGGATTAGTCTTTGATTGATGCTTTGTTGGGAGAGGTTTACTCACTTAATGTGATCTCTCGCTTCTAAAGGATTAGTCTTCGAATGTTGGCCGGAGAATACCTTGGAAAAACAAAAAAAAAACATGGGATTAAGCCCATAAAGAAAATGACACTTGTAGATACTAGGTATTTGCATAATTTAAATCATTACAATGTTATAATTACGTTATATATATATAAACGAAAATATTGTAAATATTAAATTTCTTTTGTTTTTGAAATGTTAGCATGGGCATGACGAAGAGTTGTAATTTGGGTTCCAATTATGCACCATCCATCCTATAAGATGTGACCAATCGGTCCCCGTACACCCTTTAGATATGATTGTTTGCTGGATTGAAAATAGAAGTGTTTGTTCAGATACTAATGGTTTTGTTGATAGAGAACGACTTCATTGAATGAGTGTTTGGCAGATAGAGTCATGAAGTTTTTATATCATAATATTTACATGCACTTAATTCTAAAATAATATATTGCAATGATTGTTAATTATTGTTTGATATCATTTTATTTTAGTTAATTCTAGTTCGTTTTCTTGATTATTTTTCAGTAACAATATATCAAATATTCAAAATTCGCATTCTCTCGTGACATTAAATTTTGATATGTATTATAAGATTAATAATTTGTTAGGAATTTCATTTAAAATCTAAATTTGTATTTTTTATCTTTGGCGTTATGTTTAATTTGTTGTATTTTTATGAAAGTAAATTTATATATTTTTATCAATTAATATGAATTTGTGTATTTGAAAAATTATGACAAAAAATAGAAAAACCAATTAGACCTAAACCAATTCAAATTGAATTAGGTTGGATTCATTAAATTTACATTATGAACTAAACTGATTAGATGAAACAGGAGAAAATCAATTAGGTTTTATTTGTTGACCTTTCCTCCTTAAAATTTAGACAATTTCATTCATGAAGATAGAGAAGAAAAAAAAAAACGTGGGAAGGGACATTTTTTTTCTTTCCAACAATCACATTTTCTGATAAAATAATCACTTTCAGAATACGTGTACCAAGTTATGAAAAGTGTTTATTTCCCTATAAAACAATGTCATTAGAACTTGTGATTAACAGGCCTTTGAAGATGACAATAACTTTTGATAAAATAGGAATATTTAAATATAATATTTTTAAAATAAATTTAATAAAAATACAACAGCAAAGAGTCTCTCTAAGTATGAGTCATGCGCAAAAAACATCTCGTGTTAAAAAAACACATCAACATGACTCTTATATAGATTTCACAAAATCAGACCTTGCATGTTGACTCTTTATAAGATGTTCTCTATACATGACTCATTTGGAGAAGGTACCTTATATTTTATATAGAATTACTGCAATTGCATTGCAATTCTAGAAATTAAAACTATCAACTATACCTGTAAATAATTTTCTCATTTTTTTATTTTATATTTTTTTGAGAATTCTTTTATGTCGTTGATCTATGCAACAGCACTCATTAGAATAGTCACATTGGTTCCCACCACCTCCTATCAGTTGTCTCAGCTCCAAAAATGATTTTTGTTTCTTTTTATTAATTCTGTCCAAAATGAAAATGGAATGCCCCACTTCAATCTTTTCATTTCCGGAAGTTTCTGGTTATCTCTTGTATTATTTTGGGATCGAATGAAGTATATGACGAAGCATACCATGTTACTATCACTCTTTCAAACCAATTTCGATCCACACTTTTTTGTCTCCACGTTTTACGTTTCATGTTATAATCAAAATCAGAAAATTATTTTTGTTGTGAAGATTTTGAAGTTAAGAGTTAAGACCACCTTTAAACTATACAAATTCCATATATACCATTAACCATTAGTAATGATTTTATAAGAAACTTAATTATTTAAATCCTTACAATAAATTTATTCAAATCTCGCCGTATCCACCCACTTACAGCTTCTAATACCTTTAGCTTAAATCATGATAAACCCTACTTTGGCAAAAAAAAGTTATTACTTACTTAAAGTGTAAGGATCCTGCTATATATTAAAACTCACACCTAAGAATTGTTATTATTTTCTTAATTGCTAGTACAAGTTGTTTATAAATTATGTTTAGTTTATTTGAGAGCATAGGCGGAAGTTTAGGCTTGGCAGTGGCAGCCGCATCTAAGTAGAAATTTTCTCCGAATTACACCCAAAATAAATAAAGTTTGAAAGTAGCATGCTATGTCGAGAGTTTGAATTTGTAAAAAATCACTTGTGGATATAAATAATAAAATGGATTTTTTTTTTTGGAAATTAATAATAAAATGGATTGAATTCAATGAATTAACCCATTTAATCCGTCAAGATGATAGGTTAAATTGTATATTATGTTTTTGCTTGGATTAGTTATTTAATTTATCCTATATAATTTGCGGATTATGACAGGTTGGAAAAGGCTGACTCATCAAGTTTTTTTTTTTTTTTTCCACTTGCTTGACCAGCTACTTCAAAAATTGACAAAATAACTTCTCTATCCCCTGAACTATATATAAGAGTACTTTTGACAAAAATTAACCAACAAACCCAGGATAAAACAAAGTGAGCTAATCTTTTCAAATCATCAAGCAAACATAGGTCCACCAACTTTGAAATAATTTTTGAGTGAATTATGATAGGTCAAGATTAATTGATCTGTTTTTCCTTATCCACATGTAAGGAAAGACAAAATATATAACTTAAAGAGAGAGAGGAAACCTTGCAAGTCGCAAAGACCAAAAATAAAGTTTAAATCTTGCATATTCCTCATCTAAGTAAAGGATAATTATTTCTTAATCTATTTTATTTTTTAACAAACCAAATAATAAATTTTATTCACTATATGATTAATACAAAATGGGTATAAATATCTTCTTCTGCCTCCTAAAGTCACACGTAAAGTTGGTTAAATGAGTCAACCTGCCCCAATCCGCCCTAGCTTCAACCCACTAAAAATGAGACAAGATAGGTTGATCCGTTATTAGCGAGTGAGTAGGTTGAAAACTGCAATCCACCCCATTTTGAGGTGGGTTAGTCAACTCGCCTAAAAAACATTATAAAAATAAATAAACATATTAATTTTAATTTTTTGATTTTTGATTTTTAATATCTAAATATTTCTCAAGTTTAAGAAAAAACATCAAGCAATAAGTCAAAGAATGGTTTAAGCCAATAATTTCATTTAATTACATAACTATATAAATCATATCTTACAATTAATTAATAAAATTCAGTCTTATTATATAACAAAATAATGACATCAAGTATGTGAATATTTGCAAAGGAACACATCATTGGATCCTCTAACTAGAATTTCATAAGCATCTAGTTTGATTTGTATAGATACTAGCATTTTGTGTGTGTGTGTGGAGATCATAGATACTAGCATTTAAATTCAAAAGATGCTTAAGTTTATTTTATTTTTTGTGTTAATCTCTTTTTCTTTCAAATCAAAAGTGAATAAAAAATAACTTTCACAATAAAATAATATCATTATGGCCAAAAAAGAAAAAGAATTGTCTCATGTAATAGTCATTCAAATAGACCAACCAAGTCATAATCCAACATGTAATATATATATTTTTTAAAAGTGACCTACAAGTTGACTTGGCCCGCCCTACCCTTAATCTGTTTTAACTCGCCCTATATTTAGGCGGGTTATGTTATTTTGATGGGTTGAAATACTCAACTCAACCCGCCCTGTTTTGGCGGGTTGGTGGATTGACGCATCGGTTTCAATTCATTTTACCAATTCTAAGCCAAACATCTTGGTTCCACGATCTAAGCAACATGGGCAAGATAGTCATCACTAAATCAGCAATTAAAGCAACAAAAACATAATAAAAAAACAGAAACCAAGATGAAATAAGATAAGTCTCTCTAAGAATGTCATTAAACAACAAAACAAAATCTAATAAGAATTTACATATTTAATCCTTAGTTATAGCTTGGGTTCAGTTCTCAAGTGTTCTTCAACACGTGCTTTCTCTAAATCTAAATTTGTTAACATATATGATCTTTGATAGTCTTCTATAAGTTATCACGTGCTAACATTCACCTCTGATGAAAATCGAACCTTTCATGTTCAGTGGCAAAGCCACATACAAGCTGGGGGTGCCCGGGCCCAAGCTAGATTTTAATAAATTGTACTTATTATATATCATTTTATAATTAAGCATAATTTTCCCGGGGCTAAAAATTAAAGTATATTTAGTGAGAGATTTGAGTAAATTATATTAGGTTATGTGTTATATTCCCACTTGTATAAAAAAAAATTAAAATGTATTTAATAAAATTAAAAAATATTATAAAAAGGCTAGTGGGCACTTTGTATAAAAAACCGCACAAAGAAATTAAAATAAATACACATTTCATTATCAATGTGACAAAAATGAAAAGAACCCAACCAAGTCTTGCCTATACGACAAATACGACCTTTTCCTTTCCTTATCTCTTAGTTTCAGATTTAGGTTTCTTTTTCGGTTCTTCACGTCAGCAGCTCTGGTGCTGCCTCTTGCTTATTTTAAGGTCAGGCTCTCTCTCTCTCTAAAATATCAATTTCTACAAGATCCATATTGGAGGCTTGAAGGATAGAGCATTGTGTGATTCAAATTTCCAAAATAAAAAATAAAAAAATGTGATTCAAATGCATCTAAAAATTCTTTAAGTATTAAAAATGAGGAATTATAGTATGATACTGGTTAAGTTTTTTGCCTATTTACAACTTGAGAAAAATCTGCACTTTTTGTTGTATTAGTGATACCTAAACTCTAGCGAAATTATCATTGACCTTGGTGTTGGCTTGATTGGGGAAATGGACTAGACACCAAGTTTTTTTTTCTAAAATTAAAAAATTAGTCAAACTAATATAAAATGTTAAAACCATATCATTTGACAGTGTTATATATCTTTTGCAACTGCAAAATTGGTGAGGGAGTTATTGCACTTACTGAGGCTATAAATAGCTCAGCACCTAGTATATTATTAACGGTGGAATTTTTTTTAATTTCTCCTCAACTATTTAAACTTGTTATCATGGAAAATGATTTAATCAAAGTGCTTGTTTCGTACTTGTGCCATATAAAGCTTTTTGTAGGTCATTGAATAGGCAAGATAGTGGAAACCAAAGAGAAATTTAATAAAAAAGTGTAATAATTTTTGTGGAAATTCTTGTATAGTTGTATTCACAATTGGATGTACTAAGCAAATCAAGAATTAATGCATCATTACCTCATTGCTTTAGTGTATTAAATATATGTGTGCCACGAAGTTTGTGTAATTACTTGATATTACTTAATTAGCTTGCTACACGCAACTTTTTGTATTCATTACTTGATATCAGTACTTTTTGTATTCATATACACAACAATTTATTTATTTATCGCCTTAACTTTTGTATTCATTACTTCTTGTAGTGTTGCTGTTCAATGATAATTTTCGATTTTGTTCTCCTCAAAGCTATTTTTTTATAGTGCAACTGTTCTCTTATTCTTTTTAAATTCACAACCTCTTCTATATTGTTATTGCTTAACATAAATGTTTATCTACAAATTGACATATAGGTTGAAAAATTATGGGCAAGGATAAACAGAAAAGTATAGATGTGTTCTTTAAAAAGAAAGTAGTCTATGAAAGTGAATCAATTGATGCTCCTACGCAGGTTATTGGTGAAAGTGATGCACCTTCTCATGAGCAACCTCATTCCAAGTGTCGTATGATTGAACATACTCATGACATTATTATAGTCAAAAATAAAACTTTTGATCGTGATCCAGGAAAACGTAAGCTAATTTGGGAAATATTCAGCTAATGAAGTCGATGAGATACAAAGAGCTTATTTAATAGTTGGGCCATATCAACCTCAATGCTCCTATCCATTTTCAAATGAAAAGCATCCTCGACGTTTTCAAGCTTCTTGGTTCCAAGAATTTTCTTCGTGTATTGAGTATTCACCTTCTATAGATGCTGCATTTCTTTTACCATGTTATATTTTCAATACAAAGGTCAGTGGGTGACATGGTTGAGATACATTCACAATCAAATGTTTTAATAGTTGGAAAAGAGTCCACAGTGGAAAGGATTGCGCTTTTCTAAGTCATGTGCTTTTAGAGGGCATGATGAGATTAGATTCAAGAAATAATGATAATTTTACTGAAATGGTCAAACTTTTGGCATCTTACAATGAAAAAGTTGTAGATGTTGTTCTACAGAATGCTCCATTGACAGCCAAGTATGCCTCACCTCAAATACAAAAGGAGATTTTATATGTTCTAGCAAACAAAGTGCAAAAATAGATTCACAAAGATATTGGGGACTCTAAGTTTTGTATTATTGTGGATGAAGAACGTGATGAATCCAAAAAAGAACAAATGGTTGTTGTCTTGGGATTTGTTGACAAAGATGGATTTATAAAAGAGAGATTTTTTTTATCTTTATCACATTCAAGATACATCATCTATGACACTAAAAAATGCTATCAGTGAAATACTCTCACATCATTGCCTTGATATCCAGAATATATGTGGCCAAGGATATGATGGTGTTGTAGATACAAGGTATGTTTTGATGATAACAAAATGACAACAACAAAAAGAGAAGAGCTTTGATCAAGAGCAAAAAACATCAACCGTATGTGAATATTAAAGATGTATGATGTAGTCACACAAGAAGAGTAATGTCATATCAAAGTGGCAAGATCATTGGATCAAGAGCAACAAGGAATAATTAGAAGAGCAACACCAAGATCAGAGATAACTAACCATGTACAACATCTAAGAGAATCTCAATATCATAACCATGGTGAAAAAAGATCAAAACCAACAAAGTGCCAAACATTGTCATATTCAACAAGTCAAAGCATCAAGTTCAAGAAAAGATCCAAGACACAAGACATAAAGCTAAGTCTAAAATCATATTTGGAATATATCTTTAGGACTTAGAATATATGTGAGGGTATATGGTAGATTGCATTGCATGAGCTCAAAGTTTTTCTTAAAGTAAATGTGTTTTTCAAATTGCATAATCATAATCTTTATATACTTGAAAGAAATTTGAAAAATCCAAAGAAAAGATCCTTGGCATATTTTATAACTTCAAAACATATTTATCAAGTCAAGATCTTTCACAAAAAGTGGTTGGAAGCAAGCTAGAACACATTTGAACCTAAAATTTGTTGCTTAATTTTGCTGCTGCCTTCCATACAATGTTCGTATCTAAGATGATGGATTTGGATCTTGTGTTCTTCATAAAAGTTGTAGATATTTCTTTTATCTTTCCAACAAGACCAAGATCACATCAATCCGAAAAGTATAACTCAAGTTATGCCCAAAATACGAAACAATATTCTTGGTGTCAATAAAGTATTTGAATACCTGATGCAGTATTCGAATACCTGATTAAGTATTCGAATACCACACACGAAAAGTATTCGAATACTTTCTGGGAAGAAGCCCTATAACGGCTATAAGCGGCTATAAATGAAGTATTTGAATACCACACGAAAAGTATTCGAATACTTACTGGGCAGAATGCATAAAACGGCTATAAACGACTAGTTTTCAATGGAAACACTATAAATACATTCCTTATGACCCAAAAACGTAGAGATCACAATTCCTACACATCTTAAGGATGATTTGAGAGATTCTACACTATCATTTGCATATTCTTTCATATCTTTCAAAGATCAAATATATTTGAGCTCATATCTTGAAAATCCATATACACATAATGCTTCAAGTTGTATATCCACACTTTGAGAGTGTATATTCATTTAATAATATTTTCCTTCTTGTATTCTTGAGTTAAAAGGGTTGTGAGACCCATTGTTTGAGAGGTAGCCAAACACCTAAGTAAATTTGGAGTGAGTTGTAAGGTTACCAAGTACCCGTAAACTTGTAGATTGAAAGGTATCCAAGAACCCGAAATCTTGGAAGATTGTAAAGGTTTGTCAAGCACCCGTGAAGCTTGACCATTAGTAAAGAGTTGATCGAGCGGCTTCAGTCTGGACGTAGGTCACAAGTGGTGGTGACCGAACCAGGATATATTGTGTTAGCAATTCTCTAAACTCTAAACTCTTTATTTCTAGCACTTTAATTGCTTCTTTGATATCTTGTATGTGCTAGTATAAGCTCTATAATTGTGATATATTATATGTTATGGATTGTCTGAATGTATTGATTAGCTTTCCACATATCAAAGTTTGCTTTAAATAATTATTTAGAAACTAGAAGGGGGTTTTTGCGAAAATTTTGTAATACTCAATTCACCCCCCCTTGAGTATGGAAGCCACATTCCCAACAGGTGCTAGTAACATGCGTGGTGAATGGAATGTATTGCAAGCATTATTTCTTAATGAATGTTCTTGTGCTTATTATGTGCATTGTTTTGCTCATCGATTACAATTAGCCTTGATTGCTGCCTCTAAGGAAGTTTTTTCTATTTATCAATTCCTTCATAATTTGAATTTCATCATTAATATTATCACTGCATCTTCTAAGCATCACGATCAATTCCAAGCTGCCCAAAATTTTGAATTTGAACATTTGCCGCTATCGGTGAGCTTGAAACTGGTAGAGGTTCTAACCAAGTAGGTATACTAAAGAGAGCTAGTGATAATAGATGGGGTTCTCATTTTTATTCTATATGCAGTCTTCAACGAAGGTATAATGAATTGAGTTCAGTACTAAAAAAAAATTCGTAGTGAAGGCTCAAATTACTCTCAAAGAGGAGATGCTACTGCAGCTTATAATATGATCACTTCTTTTGAGTTTATCTTTAATTTACTTTTGATTAAAGAGATCATGGGCATCACTGAAATTCTTTGTCAAGCACTACAACAAAAATCTGAGGATATTTTAAATGCTATACAATTAGTTTCAAGTACAAAGGAACTTATTCAAGAATTACGAGATGATGGTTGGAAAAGAATACTTGAAAGTGTTGTTAATTTCTTCAAGCTTCATGAAATAAATGTTCAGATTTTGATGCTCAATATATTGAAGGTCGTGGTCGTCGACAACATGATCAAATAACTATTGAGCATCACTGTCATTTTGATATCTTTGATTTAACCATTGACTTTCAATTACAAGAGTTAGATAAAAGATTTACTAAGCAAACTATGAAATTTTTATCACTTAGCTCTTCATTAGATTCGAAGAATAGTTACAACGCATTTATTGTTGATGATATTTGTAGCCTTGCAGGGAAATACTATCCTCTTGATTTTTCTGATCAAGAGAAAATTAACTTGAATTGTCAATTGAAGCATTTCCACAAGGACATCCCAAAATATCCAGAACTTCAAAATTTATCTTCAATTTCTGAGTTGTGTCAAGGATTAGCTAAGACAGGAAAGTCAAATTTCCTTCCTTTGGTTGATAGGCTAATTCGTCTTATCTTAATACTACCTGTTTCAATAGCAAGTAGTGAGCGCGCATTCTCAGCAATGAAAATTGTGAAAAAAAAGGCTTTGAAACAAAATGGAGGATGACTTTCTTGTAAATAATTTGGTAGTGTATATTGAAAGAGAGATTGCTGAAATTTTTACTACAAATTCTATCCTTGAAGATTTCGTCAATTTAAAAGAGCGTCGTTTACAATTTTAGGTATGCAATTTTTTATTATATTTTAAATTATTTATTAAATGTTATTGTACATATAATTATTATATTTGCATGTTTTTATATCCTTAGGACAATGCTTGGTTCATTACTCATTATGATGTGGGAGGAAAGTGCAATTCTTATGTTTGAAATTCTTACCAGAAAGGTTAGTGTCTTTTAATATGTTTGCTTTGATATATAATCATTGACAGTTATTCATTTGAATTTTTAATGTTATGTGACATTATTTAGTAAATAATTTAGATCAATATGCTAGAATTTCATAGTAAATTTTTTCCCTAATAAATTTATGTAATTATGATACAAATTTTGATAATTTAATATGTAAATTTTTTTGGCCCGAGCTAAAATTTGAGGCTGGCTCCACCATTGTTCATGTTCCATTTAACTTGAACATGTCATATATGACGAACTCAATAGTCTATAGACAAATCAATAATAATAACGAAAAATAAAAGAGAGCATTGAGATAAAGAGTGAAGAAGGGAAATTTTTTGATTTGTTTGGACGGGTGAGATTGTCTCACATGACCTAATAATATTACATAAGATACATAAGAAAGAATGAAACCTTTAATGTCGTGTTATTAAATTGACTCGGGCATCGATTCGGTCGGGATACTAGGCCACTGGTCGGACCGGTTGACCCGGATATATATATATATAAATATATATAAATAAATAAATATATATATATATGAATATATAAATTTAATTATATTCTCCATATCTAAAATGAGTTAAATAATGTTCACTAAATAAGCTAAAAATATGAAGCACAAATAAATGAAAATGCACGCTATTACTATGTTAATTTAAATTGCAACTCATAATCCCCATAAACATAGCTCTCAATGACACTGAACTCATATTTTTCAAATTCATCCGCATTGAAAGGACATATATTACAATCTCTTAATTTATTATTGTGCAAATTACTTCAGTATTGGAAGTTAAAATTTGAGGTCATTGTTGAAAAGTATACTAGCAAATAAAATTACAAAAAAATTGTAAAATGAGTTCTACATTTTTTCCGACAAGATGAAATAATTTTGGTATTTTGATTTTTTTTTACCCTACCAGGTTGTTAGAAAATTATATTTTCTAATAATTATTGTGGGTCACATATTATATTAATAATTATATTGTGCTATTTATATATATTGGATAAATTAAAGTGATCAGGTAAATATTCCCAAATAGATTCCTAAGTGAGTATGGGTTGAATGAGTGGATACCGGTGTTGGACCAACTAGGTATAATGGGAGCTTATTGGCCCAACAATAAAGATAAAAACACTATAAAGGGTTATGGTCCCCAATACGTCAAATATCACAACCCTAGTTTCTCTTCCCCATCAAGAGAGAGACGACACACTAAGGAATTCGGTTTTAGGGTGATTTGACTGAGTAAGACTACAAACCCCAAGAGACAAGATAAAAGTTATTCCGCTGCAATGGAGACAAGTATGCCTCCACCTTTATGTTGTTCTTATTTTTCTTTATGATTTGGTATGATGGATCTTGGCTTGTAGGTGATAGTTATCACCATAAGGTTTTGAGGAATTAAAAATTCCAACAATTGGTATCAGAGCCATCGTCATATTGAATTATGAGGGAATTAGGTTTTGTGATTTTTATATATGATTAATCATGAAAAGTTTTGCTTTATTGTCTTTTAGCATAAAGTTTATTATTTTATTATTCTTTGAACGTGAGTTCCATCTTATGTATTTTGTATTAGCTATGTAGTGTTATTTTTGTTCCCTGACGGTGATTTTTTGGTTTTGGAACAAAAGCTACATTTTTTAGAAAAAACTAGAATTCACAGTTTAATAAGGGTTTATTATTTAAATTTTGAATCTATGAATAGATGGAATGTTTGGAAGAATTTTGGCTTTATAATCGATGAGGTTTTGTTGTTTGAATTTTTTGAATAAACAATGAATTCTCTTAGAAAATTTTGGACTTACGGTTTGAAAGAAATCAAATGTTTAAGGTCTTTGGTTTTGGGGTTTTCCTTATATTTGATATTCTTTGTTAAAAGCTAAATATAATTTTTTTTTGGATATTATGCATCATTTTCAAGCTTTCATTTGAAAAGGCTTACATGTGCGTTGTTTGTGCATCATTTTTTAAGCCTTATAATGAATAGGTATTTATTGTTAATGGTATAAGGATAAAGTATGTATGTATATACATTGAGGATTGATAAAGAATAATTTTCTTTATTGTTGTTATTTTGTTTTTAAATGGGTTTATTATCCCTAAAGGTTTCTATTTGAAATTAAATATGATAGATTTGTTAGCCGCCACAGTAGCCAAATTTATAAAGATTAATTTGATTTCAAATAGGTTGGTCATATAAATATATTTTATTTATGCAAATAATAATCGGCCCACAGGAAGGTTATTGTTTGGCCAAATAACATATGTTGTGTGATCATGTATGTGTTTATTGCTTATGCGGATAGTGATCAGCCCACAAGAAGATTATTATTTGGCCAAGTAACAAACATACCTGTGGTAATAAATATGTGACAATTATCAAGAATTCTCCATGTAATTCATAGTCGGCCCACAGGAAGGCTATGATTTGACAGGACTTATTGTCAATGTTTGATTACTACATTAAGAGTACCACTTACAAGTTGATATTTTTGTCCACAGACTAAATATTAATGTTGTGCTAGGTATCTTATAATAAACTCATTTTACTTCGGATTATTTGTCTATATCGTGTATGAATATATAGGATATGACATGTTATTAGTATGTTATCTTTATTGGTTCTCTGTATAGTTTCTGCTACCGCTGCCAATTATGTTGGTCAAATGAATATGCTTCCAATGCTTAATGGGGCAAATTTCAAGCTGTGGAAATTGTTCTCGGTTGCATGGATCTCGACAATGCGCTAAGGACTGAGAAACCCACTTCCACTCAGGAAAATCCAAACACGGATAAAATTGAGAAGTGGGAACGCTCAAATCGCATGTGTCTGATGATCATGAAACGTTGCGTTCCAGAGGCGTTTAGGGGCTCGATTGTTGAGACTACTGATGCCAAGTTGTTTCCGAAGAAACTCGAGCAATACTTTGCTCGAAATGAAAAGGCTGAAAATGGTCAAACCTTGTCCAAACTCATAAACATGAGGTATAAAGGAAAGGGAAACATAAGGGAGTACATTATGGAAATGTCTAATCTTGCTGGAAAACTAAAGACATTAAAGTTAGAGCTTCCCTCTGAGTTGCTTATGTACTTAGTTATTATCTCTCTTCCTGGACAATACGGTCAATTTATGGTGAGTTATAACACTCAAAAGGAAAAATGGACTCTTAATGAGCTCATTTCTCACTGCGTGCAAGAGGAAGAGAGGTTACAGCGAGAGAAGACTGATAGTGCTCACTTGGCATCAACCTCTCAAGACAAGAAGAGAAAGAAAGCTAAGGATGATGCAGATGCTTTGTCAAAGAAGCAAAAGAAGCAGGATCAGGAATTCACCTGCTTCTTTTGTAAGAAATCTGGACACATGAAGAAAGAGTGTTCCAAATACAAAGCATGGCGCGAAAAGAAGGGTATGACTCTCACTTTAGTTTGTTGGTACTGGTTCTGTGGCACAAGCGTTTAGGTCATATCTCTAAACAGAGAATTCAGAGGCTTGTGACTGATGGAATTCTTAAACCCCTTGATCTGGATGATTTTGAGGTGTGCATTGAATGCATAAAGGGGAAACAGACAAACATAAGGAAAATAGGTTCCAACAGAGCTTCAGATGTCTTAGAATTGATTCATACGGATATTTGTGGACCATTTCCTATAGCCTCTTGGAATGGTCAACAATACTTTATCACATTCATAAACGACTATTCAAGATTTGGATACCTATATTTGATTAGAGAGAAGTCACAATCATTGGATGTGTTCAACGAATTTAAAGCTGAAGTTGAACTTCAGTTAGGCAAGAAAATTAAGGCCACTAGATCTGATCGTGGTGGTGAATACTATGGTAGATCTGATGGATCAGGTGAACAACGTCCATGGCCCTTTGCGATCTTTCTAAAGGAGTGTGGAATCATCCTGCAATACACAATGCCAGGTAAACCTAGCATGAATAGTGTTGCGGAAAGGCGAAACCGGACTCTTAAAGACATGATGAGGAGTATGCTTAGTCATTCTTCATTGCCAAAATCACTTTGGGGAGAAGCACTAAAGACTGTAGTTTATATCCTTAATAGGGTTCCCAGCAAAGCAGTGACAAAAACCTCTTATGAGCTATGAAATGGAAAGAAACCTAGCATAAGACATTTACACATTTGGGGTTGTCCAGCAGAAGCAAGGCCTTATAGGCAAAATGAAAGAAAGTTGGACTCAAGAACAATCAGCTGCTATTTTGTTGGATATGTTGAACGCTCTCGGGGCTTTAAGTTTTATAATCCCACTACAAGATCATTTTTGGAGACGGGAAATGCCAGATTCCTTGAGGATGTTGAGTTTGGAGGGGAAGATAAAATAAGGAATGTTGTCTTTGATGAGGAAGAAAATAATATTTCTCTTCCTAATATTGTCATCATTCAAGATGCAATTACGGAACAAGCAATTAATGATCAGGTCCCTGTTCATGACATTGTTATGGAACAGGCTTTGGTCCCTGACATTGTTTTGGGTCAAGACAATAATGAATCACCCCCTATGCCACCTATAGAACAAACTCAACAAACTCAAGAAGTGCCATTAAGGAGATCCACTAGGGAAAGGAGAAATGCAATTCCGGATGATTATATTGTGTTTCTTCAAGAGCATGAAAATATTTTAAGCTTGAAGGAAGATGATCCAATCAACTTCCAACAAGTCTTAGAAAGCTATAATGCTCATAAATGGATTGATGCCATGAAAGATGAGATGCAATCTATGAAAGACAACGACGTTTGGGATCTTATTGAGTTGCCTAAAGGTGCGAAACCCATTGGTTGTAAATGGATATTTAAAACCAAAAGGAATTCAAATGGCAACATCGAAAGATATAAGGCACGTCTAGTTGCTAGAGGTTTCACTCAGAAAGAAGGCATAGACTATAAAGAGACTTTCTCTCCGGTTTCTACGAAGGACTCCTTTAGGACAATAATGGCGCTTGTGGCTCATTTGGATTTGGAGCTACATCAGATGGACGTAAAGACAACGTTTCTCAATGGCAACATTAATGAGACAATTTATATGGTGCAACCAGAAAAATTTGTATTGGGAGATTCAAAGTCTATGGTTTGCAAATTGAAAAAGTCCATCTATGGCCTTAAGCAAGCTTCTCGTCAATGGTACTACAAATTCCATCAGGTTATTATCTCCTATGGCTTTGAGGTGAACTTAGTGGAAGATTGTGTGTATCACAAGTTCAGTGGGAGTAAATTCATATTCCTGATACTATATGTTGATGATATCTTACTTGCCAGTAGCGATATAGGCTTATTGCATGAAACCAAGAAACTTCTCACTAAAGATTTTGAGATGAAGGACCTTGGTGATGCATCTTTTGTCTTAGGAATACAGATACTTCGAGATCGCGCTCAAGGTATCCTACGGTTATCACAAAAGGCCTACATTGAAAAGATTTTGGATAGATTTGGCATGAAGGATTGTACGTCAGGAGATACGCCCATATCTAGGGGAGACAAGTTTAGTCTCGCCCAATGCCCTAAAGGTAAGCTTGAGATGATAGAAATGACAAAGGTACCTTATGCTTCGGCAATAGGAAGCCTTATGTATGCCCAGGTTTGTACTCGCCCTGATATAGCATTTATAGTGGGAGTGTTAGGAAGATACTTGAGCAATCCAGGAATGGATCATTGGAAAGCAGCCAAGAGGGTTATGCGGTATTTAAAGAGAACAAAAGATTATATGCTTACATATCGGAGGTCAGATCAATTAGAGATCGTCGGATATACTGACTCTGATTTTGCTGGATGCCAAAATAGTAAAAGATCCATGTCAGGTTTTGTCTACATGTTGGCTGGAGGAGCTATTTCTTGGAAGAGTGTTAAACAGACACTCGTAGCTTCCTCTACTATGGCCGCTGAATTTGTAGCTTGTTTTGAGGCATCCAACCTTGGGGTATGGCTGCGAAACTTTGTCACAGGGCTGCATATAGTGAGTGGTGTTGAAAGGCCACTGAAGATTTATTGTGACAACAGGTCAGCAGTGTTGTACTCCAACAACAACAGAAGCTCTTCAAAATCGAAGCACATCGATATAAAGTTTATGGTTGTTAAAGAAAGAGTTCAGAGTGGTCAGATTTCCATAGAACACATAAGGACGAACTCCATGCTTGCGGATCCGCTTACTAAAGGCTTAGTGCCTAAGGTCTTTCACGAGCATACTGCTCATATGGGTGTTGTTTTGTTCGATGACACTACGGTTTAGTGGGAGTTCTTTATGTTAGTGTTCTATGAAGATTAAATTTTCTGCAGAATAAAGAATTCAATGTTATTTTCCCTCTGAATGTATTAAATTTTGTGCTTGTGTTTCTGCTTTGTGTATGCAGAAAATTTAGGATTGATCTCATAAAGATTAAAGTAGGACCAGTTGGAAATAGGCATGGTAAGATCACATTGCATGTAATTTCCATGCCACTCATCCATACTTGATCTTTGTCATTGAATATATTGGTGCGATGACCATGGAAGGTTTAGTTACGCTTGAAAGTGACAAAAGCCGCCATGATCTCATATTGATATAGGAGGTGGACCAGATTGTATCTAAGGAGGAATCTAAAGAAAAATAGCATACAGTTGCGCACTAAAGAAATATGATATAATTATCTCAAGTTAATATGTGGCCCAAGTGGGAGATTGTTAGAAAATTATATTTTCTAATAATTATTGTGGGTCACATATTATATTAATAATTATATTGTGCTATTTATATATATTGGGTAAATTAAAGTGATCAGGTAAATATTCCCAAATAGATTCCTAAGTGAGTATGGGCTGAATGAGTGGATACCGGTGTTGGACCAACTAGGTATAATGGGAGCTTATTGGCCCAACAATAAAGATAAAAACACTATAAAGGGTTATGGTCCCCAATACGTCAAATATCACAACCCTAGTTTCTCTTCCCCATCAAGAGAGAGACGGCACACTAAGGAATTCGGTTTTAGGGTGATTTGACTAAGGAAGACTACAAACCCCAAGAGACAAGATAAAAGTTATTTCGCTGCAATGGAGACAGGTATGCCTCCACCTTTATGTTGTTCTTATTTTTCTTTATGATTTGGTATGATGGATCTTGGCTTGTAGGTGATAGTTATCACCATAAGATTTTGAGGAATTAAAAATTCCAACACAGGTCACAGTTTTGATTGGGTTTAACCGGGTCCGATGAATGATCGGTTCAATGCTTGACCTGAACCGGTCCGATGATCAATTCTTCGGGTTTCGAGTTGATCCGGTCAGGTTGAGTCGAGTTTCACAACAATGCTTTAACGTGACATAAATTCATTTGAGATAATCTCACGTCCAATTAAAATATTACATAAATAATATAATAATATGTTATTAAGTTATTATTTTTTTAATAAATATCAGCCGGTATTTGAAATCATGACGGATTCGATTAATCCGGTTCTCAACACTTTCAAAAATTAGGACTCAGTTAAATTTACTTAATAACAAATATATTTCTTGAAATACTTATATTATTTGCTTTCCACTTCGCTGCAGAGAAGTACGTAACGTGGAGCCACATGTGGGTCCAATCTGACGAGAAGGACTGTATGTATTTGTCAATGGGCTGCATCGGAGCATAAAGTTGCTGCCTATTCCCTTCAGATTGGGCCCACCATTACCTCAACCCCCAAATCTATTTTTTTATGAGAAAAAGATTTACTTTTTTAAATAATACAAGTTGTGTTATTTCACTCTTATATAGAATTCACATCTTTGTTATTTTTTTCCACACTCTCTCCGCATATGAATTATTTCTTTTTCTTACTTAAAATAAAATAATTTTACATCTTTTAAAATAATACATATTTTTCCTTCTTTTATTTTCATTTATGTTCCCACATGTTCTGATTGAGTAGATGGACCACCCACTACAAACCCTTAAACCCACTACGTTTTGTTTTTGTAGATTAAACCCTGGTTAGGATAGAAATCATGACCCACAAGGAAAGAGGAAATACAAGTGAGATTCGTAACACAATTTGATGAGACTTTACATGGATGAGTTCCTATAGCCCTATCTTATATTTGACATGTATTAAATAGTACAATAAATAAGATTGATTATGGTTCTTTACATAGAAAAGCCAATAATTCTCAATACAAAAATCATATGAACATTTTAATCAAAAAAAAAATTAGAATAATATTACTTTTATGTAATAAGAAATATGTTATCTCGTGTTATAAATATAATTATATGGTGAGTCTCATCAATTAATAATAAAAAAAAAAAGAAGTACAAAAATCAATAAGTATGTGGGAAGTTATATTACTCTCATGCAACTTGATAGTAATATAATCCAAAAAATAATTTGGTGATTGTTCAACATTACAATGTTTTCTAAAACATTACATGAAGCCCAATTTTTTTAATGATATACTACTTATTAATTTATTATAGATAGTTTATGGTGTACTATATATATATAGGGAAAAATATTTGTCCTTTTAAATGACACAACTTACATCTTTTCACTCTCACAAAGAGGTGGGACCCACACCTTTATTTTTTTTGTCCACTCTCTCCTCCTTTATCTATCTCTTTCTCTCACTTAAAATGACACAACTTTACATTCTTTAAAATGACACACACTTCAAGATTGGGCTGAAAATAATATCTCAAAAGCTTGGAATCAAAGTAGTTCAGATGATTGCCGTGATGTCTTTTTTATCTCTTGTTGGTTTATTTGGGGATGGAGGAACAAAAGTGTCCATAATACTAACTTCAAGCATCCAACCCATGGAACGCACATAATTGCTATGTATATAGAGGAAGTTCGTAACTGCATGGGTAGGAAGACTATGGCTACTACTAGCATTCATCCAACTCGTATGAGTTTATGGAAACCTCCAAGGCTAAATTGGGTGAAGATTAATATTGATGGGGCAGTTGAAAGGAATACTGAGGTGGCTGCTTGTGGTGGGATTATCAGATCTGATGATGGCTCTTGGTTGGGAGGCTTTGAGTATCATATTGGTGCTTGCACTCCTTTAATGGCGGAGCTTTGGGAAACTCTAAAAGGTCTGGAATTGATTTGGCAACTGGGATTTAAGAAGGTGGAACTAGAAGGAGATGCTTCTGAAGTATTCTCTTTGCTTGCTGATTGCAATGCAGCTTGTCAGCCTCGTACAGTGGCTAAGATACAAGCACTCATCGGTCAGGATTGGGAGGTAACGCTTTCTCATATTCCAAGAGAAGCTAATTCTTGTGCTGATTGGTTAGCCAAGTCTGCTCTTCACAAAGATACTGGATTCTGGAGTCATAGAGTTATGTCGTTTCACCTTGCTCAGTTATTTGATCTCGATCTTCAGAGAATCTCCTCTTGTAGGGATATAGACCCTGGATAGTTATTTTTTGTTTCTGGTTGTTTGTTTGTTTTTGTTTGGGGCTTTGCCCCTTAATGTTATCAAAAAAAAAAATGACACACACTTTACCCATATATATATATATATATATATATAGGGATTTTAGTTTGTCCTTTAACATGACCAGAAAAATTTTCCTACACACACAACATTTTGTGGGGCCCACACTTTTCAAAGCAAAAAAAAAAAATTATGGCACGCAAAACGACTCTTTATAACATTACACAATCATTTTTCCTACAACATAACTCTTATAAAACCTATATATATATATATATATATATATATATATATATATATATATATTTGAAAACATAGATGGGTTTTGCATCTATCATTTAACATGACCACAACAACTTTCCTACACATACAATATTTTGTAGGACTCGCAATTTTTGAAACAAAAAAAAATAA
The DNA here is from genome assembly GCF_033153095.1 of Gastrolobium bilobum. Lineage (NCBI taxonomy): Eukaryota > Viridiplantae > Streptophyta > Magnoliopsida > Fabales > Fabaceae > Gastrolobium > Gastrolobium bilobum. The sequence goes on from NW_026896985.1 coordinate 206,259, forward strand.
AATAAAAAATTTTGACACGCAAAACAAATCTCTATAACATAACACAATCACTTTTCCTACGACATAAATCTTATAAAACTCATGATGTTATACTATATTTTGTTAGGTTGGTGGAATGCTCAAGTGTCAAATTTGAAAACAGCATAAATGGTTCAGGGTACTCCATAAAGTGAAGCCGGAAGTTCCAATTCTAACCCTAGAAAAAGTCTAACTTTAACTATAAAGAAAATAAATAAATAAGATTGGAAAACTCTGAGCCATCGAAAAAAAAAACACTTGTAAATCGGGAGCTATGAATTTTAATCGTTGATTAACACTACAATTTTAAATATAATGCTTACCCTCAGTAGTGGAGGCAGCTTTCAATTTTATTCCGGATTAAAAAATTTACATATCAAATTATCAAAATATTTATATAATTACATAAATTTATTAAGAAATTTTTTTACTATGAGTTCTAGCATACTAATCTAAATTATTTACAAAATAATGTCACAAAAAATTCAAATAAATAATTGTCAATGATTATATATCAAAACAAACATATAAAAAGACATTGACCTTTCCAGTAAGAATTTCAAATATAAAAATTGCACTTTCCTTCCACATCATAATAAGCAATGAACCAAGTATTATACTAAGGATATGAAAACACACAAATATAATAATTATATGTATAATACATTTAATAAATAATTTAAAATATAATAAAAAATACATACCTAAAATTATAAATGACGCTCTTTTAAATTAACGAAATCTTCAAGAATAGAATATGTAGTAAAAGTTTCAGCAATCTCTTTTTCAATATACACAACCAAATTATTTGCAAGAAAGTCATCTCCATTTTGTTTTGAAGCCTTGTTTTCACAATTTTCATTGATGAAAATGCACGTTCACTACTTTATTTTGAAACTGGTAGTGTTAAGATAAGATGAATCAGCCTATCAACTAAATGATAGGAATTTGACTTTCATGTCTTAGCTAATCCTTGACCCAACTCAAAAATTGAAGATAAATTTTGAAATTTTGAATGTTTTAGATGTCCTTGTGGAAATACTTCAATTGACAATTCAAATTAATTCTCTCTTGCTCAGAAAAATTGAGGAAAGTGATCAGATAGTTATAATTTTATTAAATATTTTTTAGGAAAGTGGTGCCTTTAGCAGGGCCAAATTAACCAATAAAATGGTCAGGGAGTTATAATTTTATTAAAAAAAATTATTTATTTTTATATATAAGTGAGAATTAAACACATAACTTAATACAATCTAACCAAATCTCTTATCAAATATATTTCAATTTTAAGATAGAGCCAAATTACACTTTAACCCAAGTTAAATTATAATTAATTATATAATTATATATAATAAATAAAATTTGTTAAAATTTAGCCAAAGTGCAAGCATTTCCCGGCTTATATGTGGCTGGAAATGGATCTTCTCATGTCGAAAAAAAACATGATACGGTCATGTGAGAAGATCACAACCATGCAAAGGTATATCAACGGTTATGATTTCGTAACTATCTATTTTAATATTTTTTCTCTCTCCTCATTTATTACCATTGATCAACCTTTGTATGGTTATAATTCCCCACATGACATGGTCATGTGAAGTTTCATATGAGAGGATATGTGGCTATGCTTACACTAAAATATATGCAGTGTTTTTTATACATTTTCAGTTATACTTTAATACCTAGTTCCAACTAGTTGTACTTAAATATTTTGTCAAATTGCATTATGTAGTCTTAGAATATTTCACATGGGATGTTGCACCTGTTACATTGTTGATCCAGCATATGGAAATAATTTATTTGACCAAGACTATAATTTAATAAGTTATAGTTTAGATTAACTTACAATTACAACTTTGCATAAAAAGGTGTCTGCATATCGAAGTTAAGTTCAGCCATAGCCCATAAATAAAATGATTTATACATGAGTAAACTTATATTAAATACAAGTCATCTGAATGTACGATGAGAACATAATACTTCACCCATTTATATAAACGACTAAATGCCTTTCAAGTTTCAACTATTCAACAAACGTTTTAAAATTACAATAAATGTATATTACTTTAAGAAAAAAAAGTAGAGGGGGTGTTCTTTTTTTTGGAGATATTTTCATTCTTTAATAAGAGACTAATAATCTTTTGAGAATAAAAATTCCTTCCCCCTATAAATGCTTTCATGTGGAATCAGATTTAAAATCATTGAGGAGGCTTGGTTAACTATTGAATTTGAGCTAGTTTAAAATTTGAGTTTTGTTTCGCAGGTGGATGTTATGTATAAATTATTCACAAGGCTAATATATATATATATATATAAACAATGGAATCAGACATGGAACTTTTACCATTTGACCATTTAAATTTATGTGTTCCTGCAAAAAAAAATATAATAAATTGTTCTTTTAAATTTACAAATGCAAAATTTATATAAAAGTGTACTAGTTAATGAGAGAGAAAAAACGCAACCCCACTTAAAACATAGAATTGTGTGCTATGTTTAGAGGTGTCAAAATGACTTAGAGTTCGCGGGTCAGTCCGCAAAATATTATATTTGGCCTAACTCATTAGGCTTTTTTGAGATAGGACTTTTTTTAACCCTAACTCTTAAAGCTTTATAATTTAGTATATTGGGTTAGGGCTGACTTGGGGGGTCAAATTTTTTCTTTCATCAAAATTTTTATTATTTAAAAAGCTAAAAATAATATAAATTTAAATATTTATAAATATAAGTAAAAATTGTTGTGAATTTGATAGAGAATATAAGAGTAAGTGAAATATGAAAGAAAGGAAAATGAAGTGTAGAAAAAATAAAATAAAGGAAAGAATAAAATAAAAATAAGTATGAGCAAAGAGTCCTATATAAGAACCTATCTTAGATGCATTTTTAAATATGAAAGTCATGAAAAAACAAAGAGTCACATGTTATAAACCATGTGAAAGGTCATCCATAATCCATATGAAAGGTCATTCATAATATTTTACAATATCCCTTTAGATGTATTCTACCATTCAACACACCGTTAGTGTGGTGATTATAGAATATATCAAAGATCATGAAACATAAAGAGTCACGTGTGATGAACCATGTGAGAATTTATTCATAATATTTTACAACAAAAATAAACTTTTCAACAGTGATATGTTTTAGCATAGATTTTCATCTGCGCATCAATAAAATTAAAATTTTCTATTGACGTCTAAGCATGTTATACATCCAAATTTATATTGAAACATATTGTATACAATGCACTTTAGTAATTTTGTGGATAATAATAACTAAATTTTTTTTTGTAACGGTAATAGTTAAAGAAAATCAACTATTTTACTTTCAAATATATAACATACTAAGAGCAGTTATTCAATACTGGTATTAAGATAATTTATTTTTTATTATTACTTTTAGTTTTCCACTATGATTGTTGTGTTCTGTTATGACTCCCGGTGAAATTTTTTTTATTTGATAGCATCATTTAATAATGAATTTAGTAAAAGTAGTAACTAAATTTTCACTTATATTAAAATTTTGTTTACATTTTCACTTGTATATTTATGTACAAATCTTATTTTATTAAAAAATTAAATTTATAAAAAATTTATAATTTGTAAAAAATATGTTAAGAAAGTGTTAAAATTTTATTTGTTAAAATATTTTTTTAATATATTGAATATGATAAAAAAATTATGAAATTATAATTTTGGATGGCCCGCAGGCTGACCCTAACCAATAGAATTTTTGATCCATGCGGACCTTGATTATTGAGGCTCATTTGACTATGCAGACTTTGACCAGCCCATTTTAACCACTCTAGCGATGTTTAACCCAAAAAAAATAAAACGTGTGATGTTTTATAATTTAATTCTTACCGTTGCGTATCTCAGAAGGTACAACTATATAATCATTATATTACATGGTTATAAATTTACAACTATATACTTTTTTTTATTCAAAAAATAATTTATTTTATAATCAATTATCAGATATTTTAAAAAAATTAGAGAGTTTATTGTTTCTTATGTTAAGATAAATTTATTTTCTACGCTTATAAAAGTGTATGAAACATAAATTTTTCTTTCTCTCAATTTTTATTCAAATGAATTCACATAAGTTTCATATATTTTTATGTGCACATAGGAGATAAATTTTTACAATATAAAAAATATTAAATCCAAAATTATATATATGAACCATTCCTCATTTTATTATCTTTTACATATTTATAAGAGCTCCTTTTCTTTCCGTTCCCATGTTCGAAGGCACACCTGATTCAGGACAATACCATTGGATCAGTCATCAGTGAATAAAAGATTAGAAAAAGACAAAACACCTTGGATGAGTGTGTCTAATGAGAGAGTCAAGATTTAGATAGAGGCAGATAAATAAAATTAAACAAAACAAAACAAAACAAAATGAAAGCAAAACTTCAAAGTTCAAAGTAATAACGTTTGATTTCCATGCACGCAACTTTTTTATTTCTTTTTCCTTTTTCTTCCTTAAAAAGCCTTGCTCAAGCATCTCTCTCTCTTCTATCTAGAAAGCGTCCCTCTCTTTCTCTTCTCTTTCTGTTTGCTCTCCATAAAGTTTCAGAACAAAAATTGAAAAATAATTATGATCACAAGTCAGTGTTGCACTAACATGGGAATATATGCTTTTTCTCCTTGAAGAAAATTAGTAACATTAGTTTACGCAGGTATGGTTGCTACACTGTTTGAGCAGGCAATTCAGTTAGCCTGACAGTTTCAGATGACCACCTTTATTTCAGAAACATTCCCATTACACGAAGATTCTTTTTACTAAAGTTTTTCTCTTTTTTTTTTTGGTTTTGGAAATTGTAGCCTGCATCAATCATAGTGGTTTTCTTTGTAATATCACTCTGGCTATTTTGGGTAGTAGTGTTTCATTTCTTACTCAAACTTCTTGTATGTTTTTGCATCATTCTAGGTCTATCTAGTACTTAACTCGTTCTTTACTTTTGAATCTAATTACTTGTTCTTCATTTAACAGTGGTCGTAGAAGAAGGGACTTGATGCTGCTCAGGAACCGATCAAGAGCAGTAACCAAGCCAAGTTTGATGGGTGATAAAAGCTCACAGCCATCTCCAAATCAGAATTATGCTAGAACTATTCCATCTCTATTTGGCTCACCAAAGTTTAGAGATTTCACCATGAAGCGTCTATCAGGATCTGAGGCTTTGCGCAGCCCAACATCAATTCTTGACACAAGAGCATTATCCCCAAATGGGAATCCTTTCTCATATGAAAACAGGACCGAAGCTATGATATCCCCAAGAATGCAATCAGAAAAAAGAAGCTCTTGGGAAAAGATGGATTCACAAGGCATTGGACTTGCTCTTGTGGGTGCACTTAAAGATGAGACTTTTGATGACAATTCTGCTAAACCAAGCAATGGGAATGTCCTGTTTGGAACTAAGCTTAGAGTGAAAATCCCTCCCCTGCCACCACCTTCCACGTTTGAGTCTAAAACATGTGATGTTGATTTTGGTGCCAAAGCTAAGGATTCTCCACCAGCAGTTGTGACAGGTGTTTTGAGTTTGAGTGAGATGGAGCTTTCTGAGGAGTACACATGTGTGATATCCCATGGACCTAATCCAAGAACAACCCATATATTCGATAATTGTGTTGTGGAAAGCTATTGTTCTCTGCCCAATAACCCGCACACTTCTTTGGTCAATTTCCTTAGCTTTTGTTACACTTGCAAGAAGCATCTTGAGCAGACAATGGATATCTTTATTTACAGGTAAGGTTCATTTTCAATGCAACCTTAACACTTTGAATAAAAAGTGTTGGATAGACTAAACAGAAAGACACATCCAAACATAAATGTAATTCTTTAATTCATTTTTTGGTTTTATTTAGTTTCACGTCACTTGAGCAAACTTATGGAGCATGAAATGGGTTGTGTTTTGCAGAGGAGAGAAAGCTTTCTGCAGTCAAGAATGTCGCCACCAAGAGATGGTGTTAGATGGAGCAGAAAATTCAGATGGTCATTATTGACTTCATTTTCCCTTGAGCGCTTTACTTTCACCGCGGCCTCAAAGTCTTGCATTTTGGTGAGGATAACTAGCTAGTCACAATTTTCCAATTTTTGTTTAGGATTTCTAGATAATATTTCATTGTGACCAGCATATTCTTTTTCACCCTTTTGAAGTTCTTTGTTTTTGTTTTTGTTTTTTGTGTTTTTTTCTCCCCTCTCCCTTGCAAATAGAGATAAGAGAGGATGTAGAGTTTATTTCAAGAAATGAGTAATTAAGATTGCTTCTGGCTTTCCCCTTTGTTTTTGGCCGAAGCAGATGATCATGAATATGATTGAAAATAGTGCTTTTTTTTTTTCCTTCTTATCCGAGTTGATGATGATGCATATCACTGCAAATGGGGACCAATTAATTGGTTTTTTTCAAGAAGATTCCCTCTTTCATGTATTCTATTATTATTATGCTGTTCACGCCCCTCGATTAATTAAATAAATAAATAAAATCGGGCAAACCATTACAATAATTTAAAAAACTGACATTGACAGAGATATATACATTTGTTAAAGGTCCCTTTTCCTTACCTATTACTTCATCATCCAAATAATTGAATATCAGGCTTCAATTAGAAACTTTGACACGAATAACAGGGAGAATCCCAAGATTTCTTTGGGTTAACAGCCACTGATATTAAATAACCAAAGTTCTTATCCCATATCCTCAACCCCTTTGTCCTAATCCAGTTTAACAACGCCAACTAGACTGTGTCCAGATCAAGCATCTGCATCAAATAGGTATAAATTAAATGGGGTCATCATTAAAGCAACATTATGTACCGAAAAGAAAAAAAACCCAAAGACACGAGGCAGTGGTGTATATAACATGATAAAATTTGGTTACATTAAATGATTAAATTATAAGCTTTAAAAAATATTATTAACTATAGCTTTGCAGCCAGATAATATAAGAAATCACATTTCGAAGCAAATAACATACTGGTATATCTATTAAGAGGAAAAAAAAGTAAAGAAAAAAACTCGATGTATTTTTGTTTCGATATTGCTGCAACAGAAGTACTTGTGGACTATGGATTGAGAGGACTCTTAACCTCTTACCCATATGTATCTGAAAATGAAAAAGTCTTGGTGCGCATGAAAACCACCAGCAACCTTAACTTGACGAGTCTTGTGTTTGGAGAATCATTAAATTAGAGAAATTGACGCTCCGGAAGGCAGGGTTATAGCGATTCAGGTGAAAACCCAAGTACACAAAGGAATTGGGACCCATAGTACACAAAAGTGAGCATGCTATTATGCTAAGATGCTCAACTAATGGTAACAAAGAACAAACAAAAGGAACCTGAGAGATAGCGTCTCCTTTGGCATCTGCCAGCGTTATTAGTTAATACATTATACAGATGAGAAATGAACATCATTTTCACATCTTTCAGATTTCAATTAAAGAAGATAAAAGCTCATGCACCAGCAATTTCACGAAATAGTAAGAAGTGTTTTCTACGAGTAGTGTAAAGAACCTTAACCTAGCTCTAAAGGGTGAGAGTGTTTAAGGCCTTATAAAGGCTACATTAGTTGTTCATACACCCAATGTGAGACTATATATCTCAACACGCCCCCTCACGCAAGAACCCTTTGGGCTAGAAGCGTAGAATAACATGCCCCCTCACGCAAGAGCCCTTTGGGCTAGAAGCGTAGAATTGCACAGTCCCAATTTTTGATTTTATCTTTTTGTGTTTTTTTTTTATTTTAATTCCACTTGAAAGTGGAGGGCCGTGAGGATCGAACTCGAGACCTTATGGTCACTCAAGCTCTGATATCATGTAAAGAACATTGGGATACACCACCTCAAAAGCTAGCTCTAAGGGTGAGAGTATCCAAGACTTTATAAACTTCACATTCGTTGTTCATACAACCAATGTGGAATTATATATCTCAACAAGTAATTCCATACATTTTTTCAAATTCACATATAATGACCAATAAATCAGTTAAAAAAAATAATTATTAGATCTTGAAATTGTCTTCCTAACTATAAATTTTTATTCAAATTATAATGAATTCCAAACTTTTAAACTTATCTTCACACAGTTAATATTGTCCGCTGCTGATTAACCGTGGGAAAGACAAAAAAATTTGCACCAAAAAATACCTTGTCTCTTGCTCTCACTCTGTTATCAAGAGGTGACAATATTAACTTTTGGAAGATAAAGATAATATGATTGTCTGAGACTGAGTTTGATAAGTATGAACAATTTAAATCAGTTAAAAAAAAAAAAAAAATCAGTCAAAAAGATAAAATTAAATTAAATGGAGCCTAAATGATATCCAGACGTGGGAGAAAGAGTGCACAATTTAAATCGTTCCAAAAAAAGAAATTCAATGGAATTCCATCGATATCATTGATAACGTCACTACTCATGGAAAAATGGCAACCAATCTATATAGCAGGTTTCAAGTTGCAACCACATAACATCTACAGCTAAAAGGATAGAGGTAACAGACAACAATGAGTTAGGAACCTTAGGTTTAGAATTAGATCAGGCAACAGAGAATCTTTAACCCGGGCAAAGAAAATTTAAAAGAGGAATCGTTGAGCTCATGTGGACTGAACTGGACAAAGTACCCAGATAAGACACCACTAAAGTATTTTCAGTAATGTTGTGTGAACACTAAATCTTATCAGGCCACTTTCCCGCATAAAAATTGGTTTCCATGAAGGAACCAAACATGTAGTTGCCATCGCAGAAAACTAGACCATTCTGAATTGGAATGGTTTAAACATGACACCAAATCTTTGATGTGTGAAAATAATTACTGAATATTTCGTCATCCAAGTTCTATCCATAGTAGGACCATCACAATTCAATTAATTTAAGATTAACTAATGACATCAGAGACTAAAGTTAATCAAGATGCAGACAATCATGCCATTGCCTTTGAAGAAACGCTACATAAAATAATGAAGAGAATAAGTATTTAATTCAGATACATAAATGGTGCATAGATAATAGTCACTGACATTTTATTACAGTAGATCAAACAAGATTCACAAGTTACACGAGCAGAAAGAAAGAAACACGGACAAATTTACGAGCCACAAGGGTCTTTGTCGAGAAAAACTGACTTGCAACTGACCACGTCTCACAAGTCACTACTGAAACAGCCTCAGTATAGTTTTGCCTCCCTGATTCACGCATTGAACATTTCTCAGTTAGTACAAAGTAATGGCATGAAAATAATATAGCAGAAGCATTTAAATAATCATCAAGCAAGACCTTACCTTAAATATGGCATGGCAAGGTCAACACTCTCTATGGAAATTGAAGATAAACCAGGTGAGGACTAGGACTAAGGAGATAAGCATTACTCAGCACCAGAAATGAAATATATAAGGGGCTTACTAGCAGGTGGAATGACATGGATTAACCTAAAAAATAACTGAAGCAAATGCTGCAAAAGACTATTACAAGTCCCTTCAAACTTTTCTTTGAAAAAAAAAAAACAGAAAAGATAGCGAAGGGGCAAACCATACCCTAACGAGGGTAGCTAAGGAATAAAATACTAACAGAGAGAAAGAAAGACCGGCAGGGAAGGTAGTAACTAGCAAACAGCTTATCACCTAGGAGACTGATTGTCTGCATTTTAAGTAGATCAGGATGAAGTACTTTAGGCATGATTAGAAGAAAACCCAAAAAAAAGAACAGACTAAAGGGCACTCTAAGGGTTTTTGCAAGTACAAGCTTCTAAAGTATTTACATAGTATGTAAAGCAGGAGGCCTAAATCCTATGTCAGATTAAGGGAAGTTAAACATTCTACGAGGAGATGATGCTGAGAACTATATGTCATTAATTAGGATTCAAATTGAATGTAATTTTTTTCAGGTCCAATAGATGAAAGCTCAGTCAACCAAATCTATTCCATGCCACTCCGACTCGTTATCACCATTCTGCTTCACAAATATTTTCATGGAAGCTTCCATCGACCCATAGCAAAGCCTGCTTTCAATAGATTCTTCAAGTATACACCCAGTTACCCTCTCTACTGCTAAGCTTGATCCGATTTCCAAAATCTGGAGATTGTTGACCCACCACAGCCACCATTGTCAAGGGCACCACCACTACTGAAAGCTACACAAACTCAAACGGACTCAGACTAAAAATTTTATTTGGTCTCCCTATACATATCTAACACTAATCCAATTTCATTAAAAGAGACATTCTACAGGAGCCCAGCGCTCCTTATATTGCACTCATCATTGATGTTAAGATTGAGAATGCGATGCAGGGTCTTAGTGGCAGAATCAGCATTAACAAAGAGATCTCTTGTACAAAACAAATGCTCCCTGTTGGCCGATGAAGGCGCAGACTTGGCCACTGGGCGCATTTCAATCTCAGGGGAGGAACCGGGTAGATCAAGAGACACAGTCCTCTTTGGTTGGACTGAGAACTTGGGAATTGGCAAGGAACTGGGTGGAGGTGAATTTGAGTAGGTAGGTCCAGCCCATAACCCAGAGAACAAAACATCTTCATTGAAAGTTGTCTCTTTTCTACAAGCTTTGCCAATGATAGGAATTGGGTTGCTCTTAGGAGTAGTTATCCTATGCTTTTTTTTATCAGAGTTTGAATTTGCAGAAAAAGGGGGTGGTGTTTTAGGGGAACTATGAGATTTCAATGGAGTTGGCAATATACCTGTCCCAGACTCAAAAGTCCTGCAATTGAACCCCTTAAAGTCCCTAGAAGGTGAACCCCCAAATTGGGCATGGCTCTGTGACTTGCACCTGCTGTAGTATTGGTTCTTATGCTGTTCAACAACAACAAGGGTCTCCATGACCACAATAAATTAGACAATGAGCTAGATAATGAGATTTGAAGGTGTGATCTACTAGATCACAATGCTACAATTCAGTGGGAGGTATCAGAAACAATCCCAATGGATCCAAAATGAAAATGTAAACCAAAAATTTGTCACAACTATACCACCCAGGTAACAATCTCACTGGTTCAGATCCGCCACATGAACTTTCTCATACACTGAAAAATAAAATAAAACAAATAAATTTGCAGTCTTGGGGTATGAAATCAACCTTTTCTCAAAAACAGGGAAAGAAGAAAAAAAATTACCAGTTGGTGGAAGAGAAAATTTTCCAAAGGGAGCATGAAAAGGGTATGATTGTGCTGCTGCTCCTTCTTTTCCTTCAAGTTATTTTATTCATTTTGGAAGCAGTGAAAGTGGTGGAGGTGAATGGTGAATTTGGGCTTAGGACTCGGCAAATGCTGAACACATTCAACGTAAACATTAAACAATATTAAATGTACGTAAAAAGTTGAAGTTGACCTACTGATGTCGGTTTTTGGCTCCCTCACTACGCATATCTCGTGAAATGACGTGACACGTTCCGGTTGCGTTACCAACAAAAATCTGAGTGGTTCCTTCCTTTCCTTGGTCCTGGTGGAACTATAAAGTGACTAAAAATTAAAGTATTCCTTATTCTTGTGCTTTATTGCGCCTTCCGAAAGGTTTGCTAGACAACTACATTTCCCCAGACAGAGGGAAATTTCAACTTTCGCATGAGCAAATGTTAGAACTGAAGGTAAGTGCACAATTACATGAAAAAATTACCCACCTAAGGTAATTTTTTAAAAAACTACACGAATAATGTAGTTTTGAAAGTATGCAACGAAATAATGTAATTAGTCAGATGTTTTCATCAACCGATTCAAATTGCGATGACCGAACCGAAAAATCAATAACCGAAAAATCAAAAATCAAAAATAAATCCCGCATATTTTAATTTGATTGGATCAGTTTTCGGTTTGGTTAGTGAAAATCGATCCAATGTATTATGTATTTATTATTTTTGAAAGATGGTGACTTGAAAACTTGTTGATTTGTAGACTTGAAATCTTGGATATTATTGATAGCAAATTATCTTGTTTTAGTTTCTTATTATCTATTCATCTATTTTAATTTTTCATGAGTTTTAAGGGGCCGTTTGGTACAAAGATTTTTTAGGATTCTCAGAAAACTGAATGTGATAATTTTATTTACCCACGTTTGGTATGAGATTTTTAAAATTTTTCTGAGAATATGATTTCCCCGGGATTTTATTTTGTGTGTAATTTTTTTTTAAAATACAATCCAAGAATACCACCCACATGGTGATATTCTTGGATTTCTATGACAAGAAAAATTTTAATACAACCAAACATAGTACCAAGAAAATTAATCCAATATTCCCGAAAATATGTTAGCCTACCAAACAACTTTAACATTTTCGAAAAACTCATTTTCCGATCAGATTCCTGAAAATCGTGATTCCCGGATAAAAAAAATTTATCCCCTACCAAATGCCCCCTAAGACTTGTTTTAGTTTGAAGACTTGAATTTACCAGTGGTTTGTAACTTTGAATGACTTTATTTTGATATATTAGTGATTTGTATGACTAAAATTTTAGGCTTTTCGAATAACCAAAAACCGATCTAATTCAAACTGGATAAAATTAGATTGGATTTAAAAAAAATGAAAGAATTGGATCAGATGATTTTTGTTTCAAAATCAATCCAATTCATACCGCAAACACCCTTACTGAGTGTGCAACTGCCATATGTCATATTCTTGTGAGTTGTACATCTGTCATGCATAAGTATCTATGCATTCTATGTGTGTAACTCAAGAGATTTTACCACATAACACTTATTTCTCAATTGTGCATCCTCTAACATGATTATCATATTGTTGTCACATGATGCGATCCTAGTTGTTCATCCCTTCCACTATTTCCTCCTCCACTATATACGTCATCAGCCCTTACACATTGGATTTAGTCCACCTCACACAACTTAGCTTCTCACTCTCCCTTTTTTGTCTACTAACAGGTCGATGTTGGGCAAATGATACGAGTCATTTGGATAGGTCTTATTCAAGTTAGTGTAATCTACACACATTCTCCATCACACGCTCATCTTCTTCACTATTACCACATTGGGCAACCAAGTGGTGTAATCCACTTTATGGATAAAGCTCGCATTCAACAGTCTTTTTACTTCAGTGTCAATGATTTTTTGTCGGTCAAGACATGATTTTATCTTCTTTTGCGCGACTAGATTGACCTTGGGGAAAATGGAAAATTTATGATAGCAGAAGTTGGAGTCTATGCTTGGCATGTTTGAAGGGGTCCACACAAAAAGAGCTTTATTGTCTTCCAAGGGCTTTATTAATTTATTCTTCAGATCTAGGATTATGATGGCCCCAATTTTGGTTGTTTATTCCTCATTTTCTCCGAAGATGAAATGTTTTAACCAAAGAAGCACGAACACGTCAATTTGGAAGAAAAATGTGTCGGGACACCGACACGCGGTCAACACTCCGACATATTTTTATTTTATTTTATCTTTTACTTAAACATAAAAATTTAATTTATAAATAAAATATTTTCTGTTATAGAATTTGACATGAAAAATTATTTCTGCTTTATATTTATGTTTGTTATAAATAATATTATTGTGAATGTCCATAACTCCCAAATAAATATGTCCATTGGATAGGACAATTGGATATTTAATCCCAATTTATAACCATTGAAGAAGTGTAATTCTTCTCATTTATTTTATTGTAACGTACCTTGTCTTATGATCCTATAAATAAAGGCATGTGCAAAGCTTCAAATGAGATGATAATACAAGAAGAATATATTCCCTTTACCCTATACTCTTCTCTTTTACCTATTACTATCTCTATGATTCTTTCAGTTTTTTTATTATTTCACAATAATGTTATGGAATTTGAATATTTGATTGGTTGTATGACTTATTATGGGCTGCTATATGTATTAAATATAAACTATATTATATATATTAAAATATTATTTAATATCAAATTGTGTCCTAACATGTTGAAATTTTAAAATTAATGTGTCGGCGTGTCGTGTCGTGTCCCGTGTCGGTATCGGTGCAACATACATTCTAATTCACGCCCAATGTTGGCCTTGAGTGCTCTACACGGGGGTCACTTTTGGCATCAAACTTCACCATTAAGTATTGGGACATTTTTTCCCCCTTTTTACTACTCTCCTGCGGTTCGACATTACTATGCTCTTTATTTTCTACAAACCTCATAGTGGAAGGTTAGACACTTATGTTGTAGCAACTTCTTGCTAATTGTTACGATTTCGGCAAGTATACCGATTGGTTCAAGTAATAAAGTGTGAGTAAGATATCGTTTTCACGAGGATTAATGCACCAAATATTATTATAACTAGTCCCCTTAATTTGAAAAACTCGAATTGGTTTGAAAAATAGAATTTGAATTAAAACAAAAGTAATTAAAATTAATTGCAGTAAATATCAAGAACATTCAAGAACGCAAGAAAAGATACGATTAAAGAACTGTAATAAGAAACTGTAGCTAGGAATTATTTCACCTCAGATCCTCCTAGAGTAGTTTAAATTAAATTCAATAGTAATTCTTCTCAGATATTTCAAACAATTCATCTTCTAAAAATAGTTGGTTAAATCCTAATGTCTTAGTGACTGTAACCCTTTACTCTAATTAGAATCCTAATGTATTATTAGTTCCATTTAAAATAAGCATTAGACACAATGAATTATGAAGTCTACAACTCAAGCAAGCCTATGTCTAGATCATGAAAGAATTGATATTTTACCCGTGTCAGGATTAAAATCTCAATATGTCTATTGCGAGCTCTAACCCTCAAATCCCTATAAGAGTGATCAATTCATACAAGGATATAGAAATTCATGCAAGGTAAACCACAAATGACTGAACCAATTTATTAAAGAAACAAATTTAAACCACGCATAGGATTCATGTCGGATCTATGATCCTAACTACATAAATAAATTCAGCCTAACATATTCATAAATTCAGAATAAAAAGATGATGAAAAATAAAAAGATTTCATGATAAAACTTGATTAATGATGATCAATGATGAAGCTTTGATCTCCTTCTTCTCCTTTGGAATTTCGCTCCAGAATTTCTCCTCCGCTTCTGCCTTCGTCTCTGAGTCTTTGCTTTCTTCCGTCTTCCGAATGTCCTCTTCACAGCTTTAATCGCATTCTATTTAAAGGCTTAAAACCGGGCCTTTAATTTAGGCCAGCGAGCTATTTTCCTTTCCTCGCTGAAGCGAGCAACAAAGAGAGCTTAATAAAACTTCTTGCTCACTTTCTCCTGAAGCGAGAGCAGAGCGAAGAAGAATTAATTTTTATCAATTCTTTATTTTCTTGATTTTTGATTTATCATTAGCTGCCAACTGCCTTCTCCTCATCAAGTTAGTAATTTCTTCTTTAAGTATGAAACAACCTGAAACAATAAAAAAGATTAGAATCTTATCTAGTTAAACATCTAGGGGCTTACATGGAAGGGACAAAGTCTTCCTGGAGGGTCTGAACATGGCCATCAAGAGTAGCAACTTCGGGTTGGATGATTCTCTTAGTCTAAACCATTTTCACTAATGAAAGGTTGGACAAAGAAACTGGGTTTTCTAGGTACGATTTACCTTTCGCAGGTAAAGAAATGGGAATTAGAGTTTATCGTTTCCTATAGACGGCGCCAATAAGCTTTAGTGGAATGAGAGTTAGTCTGTATCCTTTTGGGTGTGTAGTATCTCAATGTAATAATGCAGTGATATAAATCAAAGCTCTTAAAGAGTCATCGTGAGTGCATTCACATAAGAGGCTATGAATGGGGTGTGTATGTATAGACTACAGTGACTCCAAAACCTAATAGAGTAACAGCTCATAAAAGTGTGTGATATTAGGTGCCTCTTTGACAAGATAAGAGAGGTTTATATAGGTGGAGAATATTCCCTAATGATGAGAGAGAAAGAGGTAAGCCAAAAACTATTAACCAAATCCTCACATTTGCAGTGAAGTGTTGCCTCACCATTATCCGTGTACGATGGTGAGTCGTGCAAGGGAGAACGAAATCCCCTAAGATGAGGTCTATGAGCTCATCTACGGGGTGTCTATGGGTTGGTCCTTTAATGGGCCTTATACGATTGGCCCGTTATAAGGAGCTTATATGGATCCACCAAAATAGGTTATATCAAAAGTTGTAACTTAAAAGAATAATATACATTCTAATTTTGCTCCTTATAAAAAGTTTCGGCATAATATTTTTCAGGTCTGTCTTTGTTGTTATACATGCACAATTATATATCATATAAATAATAATAGAGTTTAATATTTTTTATGTTGTAAGAGATAAATTTATCTCATATACATATATAAAAGTGTATGAAATTTATATTTTTTCTTTATCTTTTTTCTTCTAATATGAGTCCCACAAACTTTTATGTGTATGTAGGAGATAAAATTTATATTTTATAACATAAAAAATATTAAATCCATAATAATATTCACATATATATGTCAAGACTCATGTCTGAATAAGTGAGATGAGGGCGACTAGTCAAAGTATAAAATCGTGTGAGACGAGGGAGACTCATCAAAGTATAATCACGTGATGTATGGCACTGTTCAACTTCCCTTATTTAAGGTCTATCGCACTATTGGGTTTCTCTCCCAAAATTTACAAGATTTTTTGGGGTTCTTCGGGTGATCTGTTGATGGTCCATTCATTAGTCCAAAGAGAGCAAAGCCCATTTGTTAAAAAAAATGGAAGCCATCTGTTGTCTATTGATCTGTCGAATGGAAGACAAAAAAGGAAAAAGAAAATGCCTGTTAGAAGAGGGGAAAAAAATAAAAAGACTACCGTGTACCGTCACCCGAAGGTAGACGATTTTGAACCTCAAATTAAGTACCACAGAAAATATTCGAACTCGGATTTGAAGAACGTCAGAGAAATATAAAATTATTGATAGAAAATTAGAGAAATATAAAAAATATTAATAGGTGTTCACTTACGAGCTTAAAAAATTATGTAAAGAATTATTTCAACTCAAAAATTAAAGTTAGTAAGTGATGGGCCTTTAACGATTTTATATTATATTTTTCTCTAATATGCCCCTCATATAAGAATTCACTAAAGTTGAAATGTGGACAATGCATCAAGTCTCCTACCCATGTTAAGAGAATAGAATGAAGAACATTGATAATTGAACTCGTAACCACTTGGTCAGAGGCTCCTACCAAGTGAGCTTGTAAGTGAAGTCTCGTCAATATTATTTATATTTGTCTATTACATCCCTTACACAAGAGCCTTTGCACATATCTATTTTTTATTTTATTTTACCTTTGTGCTATTTTAATTCCATTAAAAAATTAGAGGTGGTGATAATGGAACAAATACATGACCCCATGAGTACGGATCATAATCATTTCACCTAAAAATTTAGGTTTGTATGTGAAGGTTTATATTTCTCAAACAAAGATGCAGAGTCTTCAAGGGATCAAATATTCATACAAATCCTTAAATTCTATGGCAATAAGCTGCGAATCCTAATTTAGAAACTAGATTTTGACAACAACAAAAAACAGGCAGAAAACAAGTCCACAAACAGTTAGCTATTACGCAGAAAAGAAAACATACACATACAAACACCGTTAAGATGACAAATCCTCACAGAAACTCACTCAAACAAACTCTGTACAATGCAATAACAGAATAAGGTTTGCGAATAAAACTACCCTCTACTGACCTGGAACTATTGATTGAATATATAGTTGCATCGTATTCCTCGTAGACAGATGACACTATCAACTATAATAAAATCCAAGTTAGTAAAGTGTTCAATATATATATAGTTGTGCAAATTTTAAAGTGTGGTTAGGCTTTGGTTTGGCTTTGAATGGATATGAGCACCACGCACAAAGTGGAGTCTGACTATTCGATTTCGACGAGACTCTTTTTATCTCGTGTCAAAAGAATATAATAATATAATTGTCCTAATATGCAAGCTGCGTGGATACACAGATTCGTGAATGATTTGATACAAACCACTTAATCAAATAATATTAATAACAAACATCATAAGCAGTATACGAATGCTTCATATATATACCATTTCAATTTCCGAACACAAAATTAATACACGGATTCTATTCCTTTCGTTTGGCCTGAAACCTTTTCACGATTATTCCAGCACCCAGAGAAAGCAAAAGCAATCAATGCCCTCCTTCATAGACCATCCTCTCGGAGGGTAGTTTCGTCTAATCAAGTCCATGTGAGGAACCCATATATATCGATATCACCATCGACAAACACTCCTATAATAAACCCATAATTCCAGATTTCATACTCCAACTTCCCTTATACAAACATCCAAACAGGAACTTAACTAGAATAGTGATAAATTGAATTAAGCAACAACAACAACACCATGTTCTCCATGAAGATCAACCCCTTCGCAAAGAAGCGAAACAACAACCAGCGTTCCCAGTACGGTGTCGTTTCATCGGCACCAACCTCAAACACGAAGAAGCTATGGAGACTGCCTCACGTATTCGCCCAAACGCTTGAGCTTCCTTTGCCCTCAGACGCCGACGTTTCGTACGAGGAAACGCCGCAGTTTCTTCGCTTCGTTGCTTCGTGTAACCAGATAAACATGTTCAACGCCAGCGCTAGCGGCGTTCGAGCTCACGCCATCGAGATTCTTCCAGGTATAACCAAAATCGTGATCAAGAGAATGGACGGCGGTGATGTCACGCTGGCGTGTCAGCAGCTGCATCATCGTTTAGGCGTTGATCTCTGGCGGTTCCGTCTTCCGTCGTGGGCTCAGCCGGAGATGGTCACCGCCGTTTGCAGCGGCGGGAAGCTGGTGGTGACGGTGCCCAAGAGCAGAGAGAACTGATGTGTGTGTGTAGTGCGTGGCCTCTCTTGATGATAATTTTCGCTAATAAAACATCGATCGATTCCATGTCATGTGAACTGTGAATCAAATTGAAACTTAATTTTGTTATCTATTTAATGAACTTTTGAAAGTTTAAATATGAGACAAAATGTTACTCTCTCTCTCTTTTCTTTTCTTTTTTCTTGATCTCAGTAAGTTGTTAATTAGTGATCGATTGATGCTGCTGGCGAGTGATCATGAATTTTAATTAAATGGTTACATGAGGAGATATTAAAATTAGTGCATTATCGTGAGGAGATATAATAAAAATAATATAAAATTATTTGGTTTATCTTTTTCTAACCGCTTAAACTCTTTAAAATAAGTTGATTTATGTCAAATATTATTAAAAGAGAGCAAGACTAGTGTTGAAAACCCAAGGGGAGCATATAGTCATGATTTTATTTTATTTTAGTACAAGTGGAGGGACGTATAGTCTTGATTTTTGAAAGAACTGTGATGGCTTATATGAGGATCAACAATTTTATTTGCACGTCATTTCTCATATTTTATTCTAATATTCTTTTCCACTCACTGTTTGTCGTACGTAGTCACCCAAGTGGCCAAGTAAGAGCCCATCGTGATGAAATTAAGAATAGTGATATGGCTTTTAAGACTAAAATTATTATCTGCATATATATCATCACTTCCCATACATAATTCGTATACAATTTTTTTCTATATAATAAAATGAAGAAATATATATACTTTACGATACATTATTTTTGCTCAAGCAAATACTCGTAAGCTAAAAAAAAAAGTGGTTTGAAAGAAACATTTTCCTTTGATGACATATTCGCTTGATGAGTACATCATCAAGCTCTTATTCTTCAACGCGTTGCAGACATATTTTTTTTTTTTTTTTTCACATTTCATAGAGCTAATTTCACTTGCAAGTAACGATATTTACTCATCAAAACTTTCATCATTTTTACATTTTATTTTATTTGCAAAAAAAATATACAGAGTATATCAGGTATATATATTTTATTTTATTATTTAAAAGGTGATAGTATAAGAAAATATAAACATTTTAAAATATAAATGTCATTACTCTTTCCCGCTAGCATGCTTCTCATAAGAGTTTGATGTTAAGTAAGTTTAACGATTCAAAAGCAATAATTTATATTATAAATATTAATTTTCTATATGAGTTATTTAATTTATTTTAAATTTATACAATTGTATATATTACGTGAAATTATTTTTGCACAATTTCAGGTACATTTTAATAGTTTTATATAGTTGCTATAATTGGTTTTATATGGAGTTTATGTCTTCGGGAGGTAGGGTTATTCTACAAGGAGAATCTATTGGTGGTGTGGTTAGTTCTGTTAACCAGCAGTGTTTGAGATTAGCAGGGGAAGCTGACCTTGTGGGACCTGCAATTCTTCCTGAACTATTGGACTTGAAACAGCAAATTCCCATTGCTGTTTGGGACATTCTGCTGCAATTGCAATCTGTGTTCCAATTGCCACAGGGCTTGCCACCACCTAGGAGTTGTGATCATGCTATTCACTTGCTAGAAGGGGCTCGGTCAGTCAATGTTTGTCCTTATCGGTATGCTCACCATCAGAAAGGGGAAATAGAAAAGCAAGTGTCTGAGTTGTTAGCATCAGGATTTATCAAGGAAAGTAGGAGTCCTTTCTCTTCTCCTGTGCTACTTGTTAAGAAACATGACAACTCATGGAGGATGTGCATTAATTATAGAGCATTGAACAATATCACAATCAAGGACCGTTTCCCCATTCCAACAATAGATGAGCTATTGGATGAGCTTAGAGGAGCCAATATTTTCACCAAGTTGGACTTGAGGAGTGGTTACCACCAGATCTTGTTGATTCCAGATGACACTCCCAAAACTGCCTTCAGAACTCATGAAGGACATTATGAGTTCTTGGTGATGCCTTTTGGCTTGACCAATGCTCCTTCTACCTTCCAGGCTGCAATGAATCATATGTTCAGGCCATATCTTCGCAAGTTCATTATAGTGTTCTTCGATGATATTCTGATTTATAGTGGTTCAATTGAGGAACACTATAGCCATCTTGTACTGACCTTGAGTTGTTTGCAGGATAATATGTTCATGGTGAAGCTGAGTAAGTGCTCTTTTGCATTGGCTGAAGTAGAGTACCTGGGGCATTTGGTTTCGGGCATGGGAGTGAAAATAGCTGCAATGCAACAGTGGCCTCATCCAAAGACAATCAAACAATTGAGAGGTTTTATTGGTCTCACTGGATATTATAGGAGGTTCATTATCAGTATGCAGCTATAGCTTCACCTCTCACTGATATATTGAAGAAGGATTCTTTTTTGTGGACTGAGGAGGCTTCCAAGGCTTTTGAAGCCTTAAAGGTTGCAATGACTGAGACTCCTGTTCTGACTCTTCCTGATTTTTCCTCTCCCTTTGTGGTGGAAACGGATGCATCATCCTTGGGAATAGGGGCTATCCTTCAACATAATAACCATCCTATAGGTTTTTTTAGCAAGAAGCTTGGGCCAAGGATGCGGGTGGCTTCCACTTATGTCAGGGAATTACATGCCTTAACTGAGGCAGTGAAGAAGTGGAGGCACTATTTGCTTGGAGCAAGGTTCATCATCCGAACAGATCATAGAAGTTTGAAGGAGTTGCTAACTCAAACTGTCCAAACAGTGGAGCAACAAAAGTATGCATGTAAATTAATGGGCTATGATTTTTCTATTGAGTACAAACCTGGTGCAACTAATGTAGTTGCTGACTCCCTGTCACGTTGTTTTGATGAAGAGCAACCCAGTTTCAATTTGGCACTATTGTCTGAAGTTCAATTTCCCTTGATAGATCAGATTCGAGCTGAAAACATATCTGATCCTGAGCTTGTGGACATTCGGCTCAAATTGAACAATCAGGAATTGATAGGTTCAGAAATTACTGACCGAGATGGCATCTTATATCACAAAAACCGGTATTTATTGGGCACTGCTTCAGCATTGAAGGATATTCTCTTACATGAGGCTCATTCCACTTTGGTTGGAGGTCATGCAGGTATTTCTTGTACTTTTTTGAGATTGTCTGCTTCTTTTTTTTGGAAGGGAATGAGAAAGGATGTCCAGGATCTTGTGAGGAGCTGCTCCACTTGCCAGATGATTAAGCACACTACTTCTCCTCCCTTGGGTTTACTTCACCCTTTACCTATTCCTGATGGTGTGTTTGAAGACATGAGTATGGATTTCATCACAGGATTGCCATTGTCAAAAGGTTTCAATGTTATACTAGTGGTGGTCGATAGATTGACAAAATTTGCTCATTTTGGGGCCTTAGCTAATCCCTACTCTGCTGTAAAGGTAGCTTCTTTATTCTGTGATATGGTGGTCAAATTACATGGTTTTTCAAAGACCATTATTTCAGACAGAGACTCTATCTTCTTGAATAAATTCTGGTCTCAGCTATTTAAATGCAGTGGGATAAGTTTACGTACTAGCACCTCCTATCACCCACAAACAGATGGGCAATCTGAAGTAACTAACAGATATTTGGAGCAATATCTTAGAGCCTTTTGCCATGACGAGAACCACAAATGGGCAGTATACTTGGGCTGGGCTGAATTTCATTACAACACTGTTGTCCACTCCTCAATTGGTATGACTCATTTCCAAGCTCTCTATGGCAAAGCTCCTGTCATGATCCCAACATATGTTAAAGGGTCAGTTCGTGAGGAGGCAGTTGATGCTACTTTGAGCCATCGTGATGATTTATTGAGGCATCTTAGGAATCAATTACTGAGTGCCCAAAACCGCATGAAGGTCCAAGCCGACAAGCACAGAAAGGATCTTCAATTTTCAGTCGGTGATCTGGTGTTAATCAAGTTGCAGCCTTACAGACAGATCACGATAGCTCATAGGAAGTGTCAGAAACTTTCTAAAAGGTATTTTGGTCCTTATCCTATTGTGCGTGTGTTGAGCCCTGTGGCCTATCAAGTTGGTTTGCCTGAAAATTGCAAAATCCACTCTTCCTTCCACATATCTGTTCTCAAACCGTTCAGAGGTGATGGGTCTATTGTTCCTGTTCCTTTGCCCTCAATTAATAAGGAAAATCATCCTGTCCAGTTGCCTTTAGCAGCAGTTATGACTCGGACTATTCAAGGGACTCATGGTGATCGAAGGCAGTGGTTAATTTAGTGGACCAACTCTCTCCCTGAGGATGCTACTTGGGAGTATGAAGATGATCTTATCAGTTTTTACCCAGAATTTTCTCTTCCCACAATGAACCTTGAGGACAAGGTTCTTACTGCAGGTGGAGGCAATGTTATGATGGAGGAACCTAAGCCTAAGAGGATGACTGGGCCTCCTTCTTGGGCCAAGGACTACCTTGTGTAATCGGCCCAATTTCTATGTCATCAGGCGGTGGCCCAAGCTTTGCTGTTACTTGTTAGGACTTAAGTGTCATTTGTTTAGCTGTTACAGTATGCATTGAGCGGTTACAGCATTTACATTACGTGTTTATTTTACAATTCAGTTACAGATTGATAGTGATCTGTGGCTTATAGATAGGAAGCTGATCATTTGTGAAGTTTTATCTGATGAATATACGAATTTCTTTTTGAATTCTCCTCTGTTCCTTCTTGTTTCTCTCCTTGTTACCACATAGGATCCGCAATCCTATCAACATATTCTTTTATTTATTTTTTTCACATTTCATTGAGCTAATTTCACTTGCAACTTGAAAGTAACGATATTTACTCATCAAAATTTTAATCATTTTTACATTTTATTTTATTTGCAAAAAAAAAAAAAATACAGAGTATATCAGATATGTATTTTTTATTTTATTATTTAAAAGGTGACAGTATAAGAATAATATAAACATTTTAAAATATAAATGTCATTACTCTTTCCCGCTAGCATGCTTCTCATAAGAGTTTGATGTTAAGTAAGTCTAACGATTCAAAAGCAATAATTTATATTATAAATATTACTTTTTTTATATGTTATTTAATTTATTTTAAATTTATACAATTGTATATATTACGTGAAATTATTTTTGCACAATTTCACGTACATTTTAATGGTTTTATACAGTTGTTAAAATTGTTACTTATCTGCTGGAGTATGATTGGGTATATATTGACATAACATTATTCTTTTTTCTTTTAACATATACAGCATTATTCTTTTACGAATATAGAATAATAGAACCTCAATAATAGACTTCATATATTTTCATGGCAATGATATGGTAATCTAGGCGTATAAAAGATATGGCTTCGTGATGTGGGCGCATATTAAAAGTTGGGTGGGCGGTGTAAGCCCCACCCACACCCACCCAAAGTTTAAACTGAAAGCTTTTTTGGCTTCAAACTTTATAGAGAAAATTGGAAACTGAAAGTGATGAAGTTACGTTTCCCCTTTTTCTTCTTTTGTAAACCAATATTCCATTGTGGAAGCACGTATCTAGATACATAGAATACAAGAGAAAATTTCAAGAAATGCTGTAACGTCAAATTCATTGTCACTAACAAATAACAATATATAAAAAAACTATATATATTAAGCCTGCACTACTGATGGTTGATTCTCGTCGAGCTTTGGCGCTGCATATTCATACTCTATAATCTCTTATAAATATGTAATTCATTTTTTATTATTAATTCAAATGTAATATGTTTTTAACATATATTTTCTTCTAACTTCAATTCTGATTATGTATCTAGGAATAAAAAAAACCTAATTACTAGTTTTGTCGTTTGAGATTGCATATAACTTACAGTCTTTCTACCAAATGTTAACTGTACTAAGAAGATAAGAAATATCATTAAAAAAAAGAGGAAGATAAGAAATATAAAAATGAGTATATGAGATTACAAAAGAAAAGAAAAACTAATTTTCTTAGCACCAAGCAGCAAATCAATTCAGACTAAAACATCAAAAAGCAGCCAACTGTAGTCTGATGACTCACTTATCTTTTTAAAAGGATTTGGTTTTAAACTTTATTATCAGTGAATTTTAATATTTGTGTTTGACTTACTTTTTAAGTTTTTGATAAGTCTTTAAACCTATTTTATAACAAATAAGTTTAAAGCAATCTGACAAGGTTGAAGACGTAAGTGGAAGCGATGGGGTCCTGAATGTAGCTTAGGAAATTTGACAGACTAGGTTTGACCCGTAGATAGTAATATTTAAAGGAAAATAATATTGTCATGCTACATGAGAGTAAATCATTTTTTTACACAAATTTATTTTTTGTGTCAATTAATTTTTTTTTTCTTTTTTAATATAAAATATGAGATCCACATTTAATTTCTCTCTACTTTTTTTCTCTCCTACAAAAACCCTATCTAAATTAGAGGACATAACCGAGCCTAGCAGAAAATATACATGGTCCAAACTAGAATGCTATGTGCCTTATTTTTTTTTTTAAAAGTTAAAAAAACCGAACGGGCTAGTGCATGCATGCTCAACCGTGACCATCATTTGTTAAGCTGTCCAGGTCATCTTTTGTGCATCCAGAGCACATTAAGAGTGAAACACTTGAAAAAAAAATTATTTTCTCTCTCCTTTGAATTATATATCAGAAAATATTTCATTTTGGTTGGCGGTGACCACTTAATCAAGTAATAGGCCGGGATTATATTAAATAATTCCAACGGTCCAGAAAGTTAGTCTCAAGTCTAAAATCATGAATTGAAGCCTTTTTTTTAAAAAATAAAATAAAATTTATTACTAGAAAAATGTAATTTAAATGTAATTTTTGTTACCAGTCAGCATAACATGAAGGGATGTGAAAGTCAGGCCGATTTGGTCGCCTAATGAACTGGACCTAAATTGAGAATGAAATTGACAACATAATTAAAAATAACTATCGTGAGACATTTTTCTCTGCTACGGATGTATGATATATCCCTTAAAAAAAAAAGGTGAGGATTTAAAAGAAAATAGTACAAATTATTTTAGATTGAATTGAGATAAAAGTTTTTGTAGAAGATACACCAAGTTGGTTGCTACGGGAATACCCAAAAAAGTTCAACTATCACTCTATGATGTGGAATTTTTTTTTTTTTTGAATATATTAAAAATTAAACAAATAACTTATTATATAATTACTCACATCCCTCACCACAGGTCTAACCTAGTGGTTCTTTTTCTTTAAACCCTCGTTACCTTGGCCTTTAGGCCTTAGAGGATGAGTGGAACAACTCTGACAGCTCCTGCAATTGAGAGGATGGTGACCCACATTGCTCATACTGAACTTTAAATGCTCATTCCTTGTTACATTACTCAGCACTCGGTGGAGATGTAGAAAAAAACAAAGAGAGACGGTGAGTAAGAGAAGACGTGTAATGAGTTCGTAGCTTTAGAACTAGCTAGAGCTCTTTAAACTTCATGTTCCTGATACATTGTGTCTGCCACGTGTCATTCATATTTGTGCTTGAATGCCACCTGTAATTCAAAGACATTGATTCAATCACCATCTATAATATATATACTTCATTCAAAGTTCCAACTTCCAAATCCGAAGCGAGCCAAAACAACAAATATTTCGAGTATTGTTTTATCAGTTGTGAAAGTGCGAAGTCATGAGCCAGGAACAGCCCATCAAATACGGCGACGTTTTCAACGTCTCAGGCGAATTGGCATCGAAACCCATCATGCCAAGAGACGCAGCTCTTATGCAGGCAACAGAGAACCAAGCGTTGGGACAAACCCAAAAGGGCGGTCCTGCCGCCGTCATGCAATCCGCGGCAACAGTCAACACCACCGCCGGTCTCGTTGGCCGCGACGACATCTCCGAGGTTGCCAGAGACCAAGGCGTCAGCATCTCCGAAACCAAGGCAGGTGGAAACCGTATCATCACCGAGTCAGTTGGGAACCAAGTTGTGGGACAGTTCGTGGAACCTGATGTGCCAATGAATGCTCCTGCTATTGCTCTTGACCCAAATGCCATAACCATTGGCGAGGCACTTGAAGCGTCTGCGGTAACAAGAGCAGGCAATAAACCGGTGGATCAAAGCGACGCCGCTGCAATACAAGCCGCTGAAATGAGAGCCACCGGAAACAATGAGCTAGAACCTGGCGGTTTGGGCGCCACAGCCCAGTCAGCAGCCACTCGGAACACTCGGACTCTACAGAAGACAACATTATCTGATGTCTTATCGGTAATTACTTGTCTTGTCTCCCATATATATCTATGACATGATTATGTTACATGCATGTATGTGTGTGTATATATGAATGCAGGATGCGAGGGAGAAGCTGCCAGCGGATAAGGCGGTAACGCGAGAAGATGCAGAGGGAGTGATTGGAGCAGAGCTTAGAAACAAACTTGACATGAGAACCACCCCTGGTGGTGTGGCTGCATCCGTCGCCGCAGCAGCCACGCTTAATCAAAACAAGTTAGCTTAATCTCTTATAACATAAAAATATCTACACTTTTTTACCTTTAAATACTTAGAATATCTTGAATAACCTCTGGTCTTGATTTCATACTATAAATAAAGGAAAAAAGAAATATAATAGCGTATATATCTACGCTTGTTTTCAAAAAACAAAACAATGGTGGGTCTCGCCATCTTTATCTCTACAACATAACCTAACAACCTACGATAGTATACTGAAAAGTATTTATTTTTTAAATAAGACAGCTTATATCCTTTCACTCTTACAATGAGGTGAGACCCATACCTTTATTTTTTTTGTCAACTCTCTCTCCTCCTTTGTCTATCTCTTTCTCTCTCTTAAAATGACACAACATTACACTTTACCCATAATGTAAACCAAAATGAATTGTTTTTTTATCATTACATAAATATAATATTCAACAAAAAAGAATTTGAAATGCCACAGAAATTTTAATTATTGTATATTACATTTAATTATACCTTGTAGGTCTTGATATAATGAATTTAAATTTAGTTACTGAAATTGCAATGAAATACATGTATAATAAAGTGTTAAAACATATTCTTTTATTTTTTAGAATACAGCTAAATTAGTAGTGAATAACTAAAATTTTATGATTTTGTGTGATACGTATAATGCATGCAGGTAAATGGTAATAAAGCGGGTGACACGTGAAGATCCCCAGTTCTCAATATGATAAATAGCATTCCTGGTAGCTGGTGGCATGGCGGCATACTTGGTTCAGCAGATCAAAGTAAACAAATAAATGAAGTCATTGCTGAGTTTTTGGTGTGTTTTTTTTTTTTTTTTTTTGGAGTGTTCTTTGTAAAAGCATGTGTAGTACTCTTAGTGTGTTACCTCTTTTTCTTTTGCTTACTTTATTTTTTTTTTTTTAAAAAAAAAACACTATATGCTTAATTAATCCACTATGCTTTTCTTTTCTTTTTCTGTATTCGAACCATTTAGTTTAATACTTTAAAAAAAGGCTTATCTATCTTCGTTCCGACCTCGTTTAATTTTAAATAACTTATTAAATCATACCAGATATGTGCATCGAGAGATAGGAACGGAGAAGACTTTGAAAGGATTATTAATAGGCCATTATGTTGGGTATTCAATGGGCATTTAATTTGGTATGTAATGGACCACAAGAAAAGTTTCATTTGATTTTAATCAATTTTTTCAAAATAAAATTATTTTCTTTTTTAATTTGCGATAGCTGAGGACTTTTTTTGGAGTGAGGTCGTCTATCCTTTTTCACGGCGATGGGAACTTACAAGGAAAAATAAATTAGTATTTGAATATAATTACAGTGGTAAAATCCATGCATGGCAACTTAGAGAGCTTCGATCCATGAACATACACAATTAAAAGGTAGTCAATGGTGAACTTGAGACTTCATTATACGAGGCAATCAAAAAACTGTTGTGGATCAATTTGCCAAATTGCGTAGTTCATCAGTAGGTGTTTGGTTGGGAGCTTTTCAGCAGATATCTATCTTTCTCAAGTATGACTTTTAAAAACACCATGTTTGTTTCAACGTTTTTCACCAAAAACCCATCTATCCAATTTCTCTGGATTTATGAGAAACATAGATATCCGTACTGTTTAGAAACCCAATTTGAAGGTGGGATTTTTTGGAAAACCGGTTATCTGACTTTTAATGCACCATTGATTTCATAAAGTTACCTAATTTTTCCAGTAAAATTTTTCTCCACCAAACAACTTTTTTTTACATTTGTTTACCTATCTCACTTTATCTATTTTTCTAATCATTTTTTTATCTATCTCATTTTCTTACTATTCTAAAAAAATTTCGGTCATATTTTCAGATCAATTATCGTCTACTTACCAAAAAGAAATAAGAGAGCATGTGTCTCGTAAAGGCATTAATGCATGGCAGGCACAGACAGATGATCAACCCAAGACAACGCACTTTATTAGATAGACACTGACAGACCCACGTTGAGTGTGGTCTATGTGGGACATGAAACAAAACAAATATATAAAGTGATATCAAAAATATTAATTTAGAGCGATCTTTCCTAGAAAGTACGTGTTCGATTGTTTTCAGTATTATTTTTAGGAGTTTCAATTTTGAATTCGCTTGAAAAATTATGAGATTACGGGGATAAATTTTATAAAAAATAAATAAATATTAATTTAGCTAATCAAACTAGCTAGACTCTGAATTCTCGATAGAGAAACCAAATCAAACAAAGTCAACGCTAATCCATGCAAAGACACCGTGTATCTTTCATAATTTCGTACGGCAAAAAATTGAAATTATCCCGCAAGACCAGCTCAGTTGGCAGCTGAGCTTCTAAGGGATTGCTTGGTGCAGAGATCAAACACTGCTTCAAGCAGTTTCTTGAAAAAAATTTGGGGGCCAGAGGATAAGTCAAAAATCTTCGGTTGGAGGATTAGTCTCGTCCTTTCTCCGGTTGCGAAGCTTAGTGCACCCACTGTTACAATGAGGGGCTAGCCCAAACGGGCCGTACCCCGATGACATGGTGTCCGGAGAAGGTTGAATGAGGATACCTACTGTACCAAACAAAATAAAAAAAATAAAAAAAATTGAGATGTTCCCGCATGCATCGTGATAATTTTATTTTTCCAAATCCCAGTGTTAATTGACAATTTTGTTCATAACGCCAACGATAAAATTATAGTTAGCACACACCAAGTTAATAATACTTAATAATTCTGCAAATTACGAGTACGTACAGAACTTAATAATTCTTCTCCAGCAGTTAGAATTCAGAAATGTCGGTTTGGAACTAATATGATATATGATGGAACAGTAGTAGAGCATCAATTGGTGCAGAACTGATGAGGTTGTCAGTGGACAGAGCAAATTATGTTGGCAATTCATATGCTAGCCACAGCTCATAAGAATATATATTTATGTGATCTGATTTCTTGGCATTTCACTAATTAAGCACTTTGTAAGCTACAACTGCAGCATGCTTACTCTGACTGAGTAGGACTGGCGAAGACCCATGTCACTCCTACAATCAATAATTTTGTGGTGAAAAGAAATTAGGGAATTTAATATATTTATCAATTTTCATATCTCATATGGCCTCGTAAACTCTATTCAGAACCCACGAACCGCATTAATTGGCATCGTACTTAATTATATTGCTGGAAATAAAAAATTGAACAAATTAGAGTAAACAATTGCAGTTTAGACACTTGAACTATGATCAGTTGTAAACAAATACAATTTACGCATGTTTGAATGAAAATTCGCAAGGACAGAAACTAAGAGAGGAATAGAGATTTGTTGAACTATCATGTCAGGACGGTTTAACAGTTTCGTTTCGTATATGAAGAATATTAACGTAACACTCATACCTTAGGAAACCAAAAAGAAATATTTGATTTGTTATTTTTTTTTCTTATTTATTATTGTCATAAATATATAGATGTTTTGGTTAACTATCCTGAGAATTATCGGAGATTCGTTGTTGGGCAACGATGTCTAATGTAAAAAATCAATTCAACCCAAACAAAAGTAGTTGTTGGGTGAAAGCTTTTTTAACGATTTATATTATTCTCTAACACGCTCCCTCATATGAGAGCTCATTGGGCTTAAATGGTGGATAATGTATAGGTCCTCTATCTAACTGTGCTAAGAAATTCAACAAAAGAAAGTGGAGGGCGGTAAGGATCGAAGCTGGGAGATCGAGACTCTGATACCATGTAAAGAATCAATTCAACCCAAAAACTTAAGCTATTGGGTGAGGCCCTTTTTAATGGTTTATACTATTCTCTAACATCTAAACCTCTGAATTTGGCAAAAACTAATTGGTTTACTTCTATTTTTTTGGGTACAGGAATTGGTTTCCTTAATTATCATATTAGTTGATCGTTAGATTTATTTTTAGTTTTAGCAAAGAAGAGAAAAAAAAAATATCACAAAAGTTAATTTTATTAGAAGAATGTAGATGAAAAAGTACATTGATCTGTATTAAGTCAATTCATGTGCTTTTTTTTTTAAGTTATTTTAGATAATTTTATTTAATGTTTACTGAAACAACGTCGTTTTGAGATGAAAATTATTGTATATTTATAATTTTAATTTATTTCATGATTATAAGAGTCTTTATTATTTTAATTTTTTAAATTTTCATCCCAAAATGAAATTATTAGATAAAATTGACTAAAGTGAAATAAGATACTTTTTCTCACATTTTTTATTTAACAAAGAAAACGTTATCTTTCCTCATTGCAGCAAACATGATGATGATATATAGCTTGTTTTGGTTGTTGGTGGTGTGTCAAGGGAGCAAATGAAAAGATCTTTTGTCATTAGTTAATTATATGAAATAAGGGACGAAACGAACGAGATATTTTTAATGTAATATACATTTGAAAAAGCATGGAAACTTATAAATTATTGAAGGACGAACAGATGTGCAAAGAGCAGAGTATTTTTTATTTTATTTTTGGTAAATAGAGCAGAGTATTTAAATATATGCCGTTTATCTACTGATGATAAATTGATGCTTTAACTCTGCTAACGGAAGATTTGATTTTATCTTGTCCATTTTGAATTCATATTCCGAATTTCTTGAAACATTATTGGCCCAATAACTTCTACAAAATGATTAATAAGTTCGGGATGTAACATTGATCTTGTTCCAGATAAAAATGAAAATGATATCGTAGAGTCAAGAAGGAAGGCTACCTAACTTTGAGCTATATAATATTTTCTCACTGCATGGCATAAAATATGAATTGAAGATTGTTATGGTGACCAGAATGAATGGCATCGTATCCTGAACGGAAACTAAAGCAAAATGTTTCGTCCATTAACTAATTTTTAAGTAAGATACCCCACCACGTGCTTCTGTGAAGCCTGAAAGCTGAAATAGTAAGGTTGGTTGGACCATCCTTCAGCGCTGAAGCCTATCAGTTTTGGGTTGGTGTCTCTCCCCTTTTCAAGGCATTGCGATCATGTGGATTCCCATAATTCTTTGAGCAAATCAAATCTTAAAATCTAGTTTGTAAACGAAAAATTTGTAAATAAAATATACTTATTCAATAATAACATATTTGCTACCACGCAGAGTTTTTTCTTTTTCTTTTTTTTTTTAAAAAAAAATAGATATTAAAGATATGATGTATATGTAAGTATTTTTTCTGGGTATTTAGTTTCTAGACTTTTTTTGTGTGTTATGACTGACCTCATTCAAGATGATAAGATTGTCTCCTTTTTTTTTTGGAAATATTCGAAAATATTTCAATCGGTTCATCACTTTGCGACTAGTCCGATTCGGGACGGATCCAGAATTAAGGCTTGTTATAAAAGGTTTGTCTCCCTTAAAATGGGTTTTTATTACGAGCACAGACCCCCTAACGTTATAAAAGGCCTTTCAACAGCTTAAATTAAACTTGTTTATTACTTGAGTAATGTTATTACGTATGTAATTACTATGTCCTTAATATAATATATGCAGAGACTGTGAAAATAGGGTGGGAGTGGGACCAAATTTGAGACAAGTCTTTATAGTGATATCTTGCAAGAATAATGAAATGATAGCCGTCCGATACATCACTTTCCTACGTGTTGATTTTATAGTAGATCTGTGCATGAAATGGACCAACCATGACTATTCCAGTCCATAACAATATTGTCTTATACTATTTGGAATCCCGCTTTCTATCAATGGTTTTAACCTTCGCGTGGGGATAAACTATTCAGTTTGTATATCCGATAAAACAAAATTACCACTTGAAGGTTTCTTATTGGTTTGTGTTTTGCTTTTTGTTTGATACCTCTCTATCGTTCCCCATGTGCAGCTTGCTTTCACCCCAAACAAAGGTATACCGAAAACCCGAATGGTTTGACTATAGGCTTTTACGCGTCCTTAACTTATGGCCTTATATCGAGGTGTTATTAACTAATCTTCAATATCATACTATTTCTTTCGATGAAAAAATGTGTCAATTAATTACAATATTATGACTTATTCATATGAAATTTTTGTATCTATCTTTCTTCATATGTATGCCTTTAATAAGTGAGATTTAATATCAATAATGAAATAGAAATAGATACAAAATTTTCACATTATCAGATTATGTGAAATTTTAATACGAAAGGATACATACTCATATTTACATAAAAAAAAATTCTTTAAAGCGTGTAGTCACGCTCCTTATACAAAAAGTGAAGAATTGGTCGAAGAAAAAGAGGGTCCAGAACCAGTTTCAACACATGCAATATAAATAAATAATATGTATAATCATGAAGCAAAGAGGTTCTAGGCACCTTCATTTCCCTTCCCACCTTCAGAACAGATATGCCAAACACGAGAAATCTGAGGCACCTCAACCTCAACATGTGTTTCTCAAATTCCACTCCTGAATCAAAATCTCCTCCTATGAGTCCCATTGTCACTGCTACAACTTCCTCACCTCATCATATTCATCACAACCCTCCATCTCCATCGCCTTCAATTATGATTAAAAACTTCAACTCTCTCTATAACCCTACCTTAACCATGGACCACTCTGTTTGCTCCTCTTCCCTTTCCACCACCTCCACTTCCTTTGAACCCGAACCCGAACCCGCCGACTTCGCCACCGCCTTTGCCTCCAAACGCTTCTTCTTCTCCTCTCCTGGCCGCTCCAACTCCCTCATTGAATACACAAAAACCAACACATCCAGACCGGCGCCGCCAGGTGGCGCCGATGGTTGCAAGAAGAAGAAGAAGGCAATGTTCAACGGCAGCGTGGCGGTGCCGACCTACTCGCCTGACCCTTATCTGGACTTCCGGCGATCCATGCAGGAGATGGTGGAGGCGCGTCCCGAGCTGATGGACGTGAAGTCCAATTGGAACATCTTGCACGAGCTTCTTCTTTGTTATCTTGCGCTCAACCCAAAGAGCAACCACAAGTTCATTCTTGGTGCTTTTGCTGATCTCATCGTTAGCCTCATGTCATTCTAGACCAGAGCTCCTCTCGCTGCTGCCGTTGGTGGCTGTGTATGTTAAAGTTATGAATCATGATTCACGAGGGATGTAAACTTTTTTCTGTTATACAGACCCTAATTACTTCTACGATAATAGTCAGCGCCATGGTATCTCCACAAATCTTCAACTTTTTGAACGAAATCAGGACTTAATCACAATTAAAAAATTTCGTCCCTCCTCCAAAGTTATATTTGGTAGAAATCGAATCCAAATTTCTCTCTACTTACTCGGTCTGGATTGTCAACTGATCTACAAAATGTAGTGTAGATGGCTCGTACAATCATTAATTACATAATCTGCTACATCACATTAATTGTTTCTTCATTTGGTTAGTAATAACTAGTAAGTACTACGTAGTGAAAACCTTTTTTCTTCTTTCCCTTTAGGGTGGGGAACCTCTATACTCAAACTTGGTCCCCTCTACCATGCATTCATTGTCCATCTATCACAATCCTCCTTATCAATCAATTCCATTTTCTTTTTCTTCTTCTTTTGTTATATATAATAGAAATATTGTTTTTTATTCTTTCTTTCTTTTTTGGGGCAGAGAGCTTTTGAGTAAATGGCACCCTGCTTAATTTGAGATCTAAGGAATTGAATCACAATATTTTGTAGGATATCTAGTCAATTATGTGTAAAACCTTTAATGTGTTCAGAATACATGTGACTGGGAGTACGTGTCAAGAAATTATAAGGTGGTGTTTGGTTCGGAACTTTTCAGCGGATATTTATGTTTCTCACTTTTAGAAACACCATTTTTGTTTCAACGTATTCTCACCAAAAACTCATCTATCCAATTTGTATGTATTTATGAGAAAAATAGATATCCGCACTGTTTAGAAACCCAATTTGAAGGTGAGATTTTTCGGAAAACCGGTTATCTGGCTTTTAATGCACTGTTGATTTCATAAAGTTACCTAATTTTTCCAGTAAAGTTTTTTCCCACCAAACAACTGTTTTTTTACATTTTTTTACCTATCTCACTTTATCTATCTTTCCAATCATTTCTCTATCTATTATATTTCCCTACTATTCCAAAAAAATTTCTTCAACCAAACGCCCCGTAAAGAAACATGAAATTCCTAGACTTTTGTGGTCGTTGAAATTACATGCCGTGTTTGTTAGGATTCCATTTAATTTTGCACTTCGGTAATTTTACTGATTGCTACATGACGGTGGTTGAAGGTATTGTTGCTGCAGAAAACAATAGTTCAAGAACATTAGCATAATTAAATAGAAGATGGAATACAAAAGCTAGGAAACCCTCTCTATGAATGTTTTCATGTCATATTATCCCAATCAAAGTTAAAAAGATGTAATTGCGAGTAGCAAATTCTGTCTATGCCTATGGTCTCCTCTTAAATCTCAACTTGTCAAATTTGGCTGCTCTGTGAGTATATAATATTGATTGGCTTTGATAAATTAATATTACAGTTGTTGGGCAGTGAAAATAGTGACAAGTCCCTATCAATAAACAAGAACAACTCATCACTTGATCGTCTTTTAATTGCGCAGAATCGTTGCATAAAGACAAAGAGTGGCTCAGGAAGGGTCAAATGCAGATCAGTAAAATAAGAATTAGCAAACAGACAGAATCAAGGAATCTAAATTTTGTACCTCCTTTCCATCTTTTTTTAATCTCTGAATTCTTTATTTTTTTTTTATTGAGATGAATGTGGGAATAAGCCATGCTGAAGATTCACTCTGAATTTTTTTTTGGCATTTTCCTTTCCTTTTTTTTTTTTCTATATAGATATAGTTCCTTAATTGATATGGCTGCAAAGAAATCACTATAGCTGCTGTATTTCCAGTGAAGCCAGAGGCACAGCACAAGAAAGTAAAACAGACAAAGATAAAGATTTATAGGGGTTTTTTTTTTTTTTTTTTTTTTGGTTTTCTAAATACAAACTTGTGATATTGAATCACGTGGAGATATCTGTAGACGAACACGCTAGTTCTTTGTCGCCGGGATTTAAAATTTTTGTACTTAATCCCCTTATTTTTTGGGATAGAATCCGTTTACAAATTTCTATTTTGCAAATTACACTAAGTACGACCGATCGTACACTGCATGATCAAAGTATGACCGGTCGTACTTAGTGTAATTTGTAAACAAAAAAATTTGTAAATATAAACTCTCCCAGATTTTTGGTGGTTGTTTCAAATCCAATTTTAGAAGAAGTCATGATAGGAATATAGGATACAAAAATGTGTAACTAATCAAATCAAGAGTAAAGTATTTATTATATGTACCAAAAAAAAAAGAATTTATTATAATCTGAAGTAGGTTATTGCATTGCAAATGTATTTTTAAATTCAAATGAACTTTTAAAAATATAATTTAATATAAAAATATTTAAAATTATTAGAAAAATAAGCATAATTAATATCGGTTTTATATGAAAAGTAAAAACTAAAAGAAGAAATGCATATTTTAAAAAAATATTATTACAATTTTAAAATTTGTATTATTAAATTAAAAAACTTAAAATTTAAAATTTAAAGAAGAAATTAATTTTTTATTTTTTATTTTTTTTGGTACAAGATATATGTTATTTTTGTTGGTATGATATATGTTATTCTTAAGAGAGTGTAGTCTAGTTATATATGGAGAGAGATAGTTGAGAGAATTATTTAAATTATTATTATTCATCCAGCTCTTCTAGATAATATTTTTTGGAAAAAAATATTTCTCATTTTTTTTTTTTTGAGTTTCCTCGAGGGATCTCCCTTTCCAGGATTAGTAAATTTTACCTCTAACAACAAAGTTTCTATAAACATGATCAAGGATCGAATCCCTATCAGCATGCTTAAGGGACTCAGCCAATGGCAGACGCAGGTGGGTGCATTTGTCTGCACTTGCAGACACAAAATTGGGGGGGGGGGGGGGGGATTCACACAGGGGGTGGGTGATTCAAGTCAAGTAAAAAGAAGAGTAAATATCATTTTGGGTCTCTAACAAAAAACACGGCCGTCACTTTAGTCCCTTACAAAAAAAAATTACTCGTATAGTTCCTAAGAAATTCAAAGTGGACTCATTTTAGTCCTTTTGAGGGACTAATTTGGATCTTTTTTGAATTTGTGAGGGACCACAATTTCAACTAAATGGGTCCATTTGGAATTTCTTAGGAACCAGACGAGTAATTTTTTTTTTTTTTTAGTAAGGGACTAACGTGGGGACCGTATTTTTTGTTAGGGACCCAAAACGTTATTTACTCTAAAAAGAAAAAGAAAAAAAAGAAAAAGGAAGATTAAAGGAAAAAGGTAAAAATATGTCCAACCCAATCAACCCCTACAATTAAAAGCTTAAAGCTTAAACCCTAGCCCATTGCTTTGTCTCCTTTTTTTTTATAAACCTTATTAGCTCCAAATCTTAATAAACATCAACATTCATGAAATTCAATCTTCATCAAGTGGAGGAGAATCGCACGCGATTTTTTATATTTTTTGTGAAACAAAAGTGGCCAACTTTTTTTGAAAATATTCCAATTGGTTCATTGCTTCGCAACTAATCCGATTTGGAGCGGGTCCAGGATTAAGGCTTTAAACCCCTCCCAAAGGTGGTACTGGAGAGATTCGAACAGATGCTCTCACCCCCCACCTGCTTAGCTCTCATGCGCCAACTGAGGTACCACGATTTGGTAAAGTGGTCAACTTTGGATCAAATAGACATTGCAAAGGTGAGTTTTTGATCGATTAACTCCTACAATTATACTATATTTTACATATATCTTTTTGTGGTGTTTATTTTTTTTAATTATCATTATCTATTATTTCCTTAAAACTTTGGTTGATTCACCAAAGCTTTACTTTTGAAGTGGAAGCAAAAATTGGATCATGATCATGATCTTTAAAATAAAAAATCAGGGCCAGCGCCCCCGAACCCCCGCCCTAAATGTGCAGACATAAAAAAAAATATCCTGGGTCCGCCACTGGACCCAACTATCTACCAATTGTGCCCGATTTTGTTGGTAATATTTCTCATTTTAAATGACACATAGTTGTGTCCTTTAAAATAACAAATATTTTCCCCCATATTTTTAAATATGTTTCTTAATAATTAAATATTTAATGTTTTCCCTACCAAAAAAGATATATAATGTTTTAGCTAAAAGTTTCTAAGTCATTTTGGAATTCTTTTTATATCTATAATATATGATTTTAGTTAATAGTTAAATAGAAAAAAAATTAATTGATTATATTGTAAGTATAAAAAAATTTATGTCATCATTTAGTAATATATTATCGGCAAAAAAATTTAAATAATGCTTTTTAATTAAATATTTACGCATTTATTGCAGTTTTGGAAATAATTACACATTTATTGCACAATGTGACGCCTCATTGCGGCGTCTCACCCTTAGGGAAGACGCCCCAATGGGGCGTCACATGTGTGCCCTATATATACCCCTTTTTTTACCATTTCACTTCTCACTATTTCACCTCTCTCTAACCACGGTTTGTGCTCCCGACCGAACGCGAAGATTTTCGTAGCGAAGCTCTGCCAACTTAGGTAAGTTCGTAATACTTGCTATGTATACGTTTATATTACAGTGCTACCTTGTGAACATGTTAGGATTTATCGTATATTAGAGACTTAAAACATTAGGATAGTCACTTAGAAATTTTGTACCATGCTATGAATGTTGTAATGATATAGTTACGTAGTTATGATTATTAATACATATTTATGATGTTATTTTGTGATAGTGGTTTAGAAAATAGTGATAGTGACTTCGTAAATTTTGTATGATGTTATTAATGCGAGAGTGTATTGATAATTTTGTAGTCAGTTAGGTGTGATGATTAGTATATATTTATTAAGTTATTAGTGACTTAGGGTTAAGTATTATGTCAGTATGATTTAATTTGTGTCCAATGTTTTATTATAATTTAATTACAAATAAATGACTGTACTACGTATTAATAATATTTCATTAATGTCGATTCTAGTAAAAACGTAGGGTTTATGCTTAATTTTGTTGATAATAAATTAGGGCATTGCTTAATTAATTAGTACATAAAATGTGTTATTACAT
Source organism: Gastrolobium bilobum (assembly GCF_033153095.1). NCBI lineage: Eukaryota > Viridiplantae > Streptophyta > Magnoliopsida > Fabales > Fabaceae > Gastrolobium > Gastrolobium bilobum. The sequence continues at coordinate 245,490 of NW_026896985.1, forward strand.
GTGATTAATTTCATTGTTGTTTTATATTATGGTGAGTTTAGGGTCATGGCTGATTCATCATCATCTTCGGGTTCTGCATCGGATGCAGAGCCTACTGATCCTAGCATGTACATCATACCTGGGCTTGAAAATGTTGACATGTCATTGAAAATAAATATGTACCTATAACGAGATCCACAATAACGTCTGCATCGAGCTGTCTATGTCCCTGGGAAATGTGCCCTTTCACCAAACACTGGTTTGATCGCCCTAATGCGCCACGGGCAACCTTTATCGTACGCACAACATTTCATGGATAACTTTGCAGGCGTGCTCTCAATTACAATTTCTTCTTGATGCTCCCTAATCAGGTTGTGCTTAAGTGCCATTTGGACATCTTTTTTGTTGCAAATTCTTGGTTCGCAAATAACTTGTCACCCAGTTGCCACAGACCTTGTATTGAACCCGATCTTGAAACCGTACCATCAGTGCATGATTCTTGTTCACTCCGATAACTCCAATCAATGTAAGAATAATACGGAATTCCTTGCCAAAAAGGAATAACAGCTTTGTCACTTGCATCTGATAATTAAAAGTCTTTAATACAAACTTCCTAAATCAGATATTAAATCAGGTATCAACTCAGGTATATACATATTATATCAATTACATTGATGATTACATAAAGGGGCAGACACAACGTCATGCAATTGCGGCATTTGCGCGACCACTGGTTCATGGTAGACTGGCATTTGAGACGCACTCATCTCACTACCTTCATCTCCATCTGAAGCACTAGCATCCTCCGCCAGAAGACGTTCTTCCATTGCGATGTTTTCATCATCGTCTTCGTCGTGCATTTCCCAAGTTGGATCATTTTGATCTCCCTCTGAAATGTTACCAACTGGAGACGCATGAGCGGCAAACGTTGATGGAAAACGGGGAGAATTTAAATCAACTGACTTCACCGGTAATGGAACATTCTCCGCTGCGGCGATGTCGACGTACAACTCCAGAAAATCTGTCCTTGACTGGTTGAAAAATTCTTCCATTGTCATCTCAACGTCTTCATCGTCAACCACTTGCAAACTAATGTATTTATCACATTGCCATAACCTTGTCATGATCTGAGTGATACATTGGTTGGCTTGAAGACTTAACTTCTGCCGAATTCTCTGATGCAGTTCACCAATGGTTGTGTTGCGTTGGATACGTGTCGGCCTTTTTTCACCTTCAAACATGACACCACGTCGACCTTCTACCTTTCTTCCATTGTAATATAACATAACACGAACAGAATTAGAATTTGAACTCATTCTTAAATAGAATAAGAAATAAAATTCAAATACTAAATTAAAGATGAAAGATTATGTATGTATGATGTTAGGAATTTTGGTAGAGAAGAGATATAAGATGAGAGAAGAGTTGTGAAGAGTTTGTAAGAGTGGAAAGGGAATATATAGGATGCACGATGTGACGCCCTTTTTGGGCGTCACATTGTGCAGTAGATCCATAATTATTTTTAAAATTGTAATAAATGCGTCATTATTTTATTAAAAAGCATTAAATTAATTTTTTTGCCATATATTATCACATCATCTAATGAGCTTGACATAATTTAATTTAATGAAATGAAGCTGACATGCCATATTATGTATTATCGAAGTCATTACAAGACCTGACAACATACATTAAATGACAGTGTAAGATTCTTGCACTAACTCATCAAATTCAATTATATATATATATATGGGAAAAGTATTTCTCCAGTCACCGGAGATAAAGTTATCTCCAGTGAGCTCAAAACGACGTTGTTTTGGGTTATAAGATTAAAAAAATATAATGACAAAGACTAATATAACCCTGCAGTATATATATAGGGTTTACATTTCTGCAGCTGCTGTACGTGCAGCACTCAAATACTTGTCATATATATACTTGAAATTAGGGGTGTTCGCAGTCTGGATTGGATCGGTTTTGGAAGCAAAAATCATCTGATCCAATCCCTTCGGTTTGATCATATAATCATCCATACGGTTTTGATTTTTTTTCAAATCTGATCCGATCCAATCCAATTTTTTTCGGTTTGGATTGGATTGATTTTCGGTTTTTTGAAAATCTTAAAATTTATTTCATGATTATTGTGCAAATAACATCTTTTGTATATATTGGCTTTGTAATTTTTTTTTTTTGAAATACAAAAGCATTAGTAAACTATAATATAATTTTTTGAATTTTGACAATGAGATATGAACAAAGATAAAATTTTGTTGATGAGATATGACTAGATTTTTTCTTGAGTTTAGTTGATGAGTTAATGAGTCTTGGGTTTAGAAATTTTTAGGCTATGATTAGGGAAATACCCAAGTACGTAAAGGAAAATTAATATATTGGATCGGTTTGGATTGGATCGGTTTTCATCAACCCATCCAAAAACCGATCCAATCTAATTAAAATTTGCGATTTTTAACCGGTTTTCGATTTTTCGGTTTTTGGTTTATTCGATTATCGGTTTTTCAGTTCGGTTACCGCGGTTTGAATCGATTTGGATCGGTTGATGAACACCCCTACTTAAAATCATTAAATGCGAAAAATCATAACCATACAAAGGATGAAAGCATTAAATGTGGGGAATCATAATCATACACCTGTCATTATTGTACGTAAAACGACTGCAAAAATGATTTTACCTATATATATATATATATAGGAAAAAGTGTTTGTCATTTTAAATAACACAAAGTTATGTCATTTTAAGAGAGAGATAGACACAAAATAAAAAAAAAATTATTTAAAAATTAAATTAAAAAAAGCACTCACTTTCTCTCCTATGATTTTCATTCATTGTGTCTATCTCTCTCCTAAAATGACATATCTTATGTCATTTAAAATGACAAATATCAACATATATATATATATATATATATATATATATATATATATATATATATATAAACACACACACCACAAATAAGTATCACTTTTAAAAAGAAAAAAATTTGAGTCGAACTATAAATTTACCCTTAATTACAATATTATGGATTGATTTTTAGGAAAACATTTTCTTAGGAGAATTGTTTTCTCCCGGTAATATTTTGATTTTTATGCAATGTTTTTTACTTTTATTTTTTTAAATTGAAAAAAAATATCTAATGCTATTTTAGATAAATTTGTTTAATATTCACCGAAAAGATATCGTTTTAGAATTAAAAAATTAAAAAATTAAAATAATATAGACTTATATCGCTGAAATAAAATAAAATTACAAACGCACTTCATCTTAAAACGATGTCATTTCAATTAACATTAGACAAAATTATTTAAAATAATTTTAAAAAAAAACGAACCCTCTTTTAATAGATGTGAACTCCATACATAATATGTCTATAACATGAAAAAATATTGAAACCCTTCATTTTTATGGAACTATAGTTACCTTCCCTTTCACTTCTGAAAATCATTATAAAAGAAATGATAGTATTCGGAAACATAAAAAGAAAAGTTTGTTTTGGAATTATCAATTTTTTTTAAGGAAATTAAGAGTGTCAAATCATGTCAACATGAATTAAGGTAGTATCATTTTAATAATTATACCATTTACCTTGATATTATTAATTGTGTCAATGTCTACCGCCTAAAAACAAGTTAATAAAGAGAGAATTGAATTTTTGAACTGCAACGCCAAAAAGAGAGAGAAGATAAAAACTAGGATTATAACGAAAGCTTTGCCCTACTCCATTTACATGGCAATACCACAATAACTATGGGGAGAACAAAATACACGACAGTCCTCATGGTGCTACTCCCCTGACCCCTCCTCCGCCCTCCCAAAAATGGAGGTAACCTCCGGACATCTTTGTCTTAAGGTAACATCGTCCAGCTCTAACAACCACTTTGCTACAACGACAAATCTCGTCACATTAAGTAGGTGGCCCTCACCTCCTTAAGGACAAGATACCTAGGACCGTCTAGAATGTATTGGTAGATTCCTTGTGTCAATGAATACCACCAACAGATAACCTACTTACAACTAACTACAAATGGAACACAGAAATCAACTTGCTTGGTTTGACAGAACTATCACCTCAGTGTTGCCACATGAAGTATTGCCACCAGATGCACAGGGAAGAGCCGCACCAGAAGCAGTGTTTGGGCTCCACAAGGATGGAGCATTGCTCCGTGCAGTTTGATCAACCTGCGAATCAGGCTCATCTACCTCTGAAGACTCCTCCATCCAAGGATTTTTACTGGGAACTACGTCTGTATCAGCAGGAAGGAAATTGGCCTCAGCTACACTTGATGCTTTACTCCTCTCATTGACACCATCTACAATCTTCTCACAAATACCTGAAGATACCACTATGGATTGGTCATTCCCAGGATTTATGTTTGTCTTAAGATTGGGTGTTCTGGCAGAGCACATTTCCGCTTCATCAGCATGTACTTCTTTTGATCCTAGAAAGTCCGGTTGAACAATATCAGTCTTGCTTCTCAGTTCACAACAGTCCGAAATCTTATGTGGACCATGGTTAATACTGTCAACAGAATCTTTTGATTCCCTTGTACTAAACACAATTTGTGAGTCAAGAGGAATACTTTCTGCCCCCCAGTGTGCAGAATTTTCATCATTCTTGTTATCCGAAACAACCTCATTTGCTACTTTCATCTCATCGGTTAAGTTTTCAGTAACCTCCAACGAAGTACCAACATAATGTCCTTCAGTAGCTTCAGTGCTAACACGAGACACAGTGAGACATTGACTTTCCTCATAAGGAACACGGCGATTTTTCGATTGGCTATCCAAATCTATTGGCTTCTCATCATATTTCGGTATGACGACACTAGTATTCTTATATGTACTCATGTCTTCAGCTTGGCAACAAGTATCATCACGGGCATTTGCAGTACTTTTGTTTTCCACCGCCAAATTCTCATGAACAGCCTGACATACAACTTGCCCTGCGACATCGTTTGGAGATTTACAATGGTGCACAGTGTTGCTAGTAATGTCAGGTGCTTTATTCAATGAGCTCTCAGGAAGCCGACAACCAGATTTAACACACATGGTTTTATTTATCTGCCATGCATTAGAGTGAGGGGTCCCAGTAGAAGTGTTCAACTCAGATCCAGTTGAGTCCGCCTGATCACGATTATTTGCTACCTTGTATATTGTATGAGTCTTAAAATTGGAAACTGTAACAAATTGCATTGTTCAAAAAACAAGTTCAAATAATCAGAGAAAGAAAAAGGATAGCAAGGATGTCAGTTCCAAGCATACACAACCACATAAAAGGACACGTCAAATGTCTAGGAAAATGTACCTTCTGTAGGAATCAGATTTTCATCAGCAAATTTATGCTTACTTATCTTCTTCTGTAACATATCTACGTGAGGGAATACCAACAGATTCATGTTATTTATTATCTGCTTGCTTGTTAATTCAAGTGGCTGAAACCCAAAAACAGAAGTCCAAGTTTCTCTGAGTTCTGAGATAGCTGGTATGACCAATAACTCAACATTTAAGGAGCTGAGTGCCTGGTAACAGTCAGAAAAACATAAGTTTTGAGGTCAGCAAAATGAAAGGTCCAAATAAAACCATATAAAATAAAAGAAATTGAGAACAAAAAGACGTTACTATACAAAAGCACACCTAAAAGTTTACCAACATATAACGTATCATCTATCAAAATGCAACATGATTCTGTCCTACGACAAGACTAACCATCTATTCTTGGGTCCTTAAAAGCTAAAACTCGTTTTGACTTTGCCAAATAGTTAATAGCAAAAATAAAAGTAGATTTTGCCAACTATATAATAATATTTTCTTTTTATTATTCTGTGTCATCTAAAGCACTCTATTCATAAGCCCCAAGGGTAGCTCAGTTGACAACTGAGCTTCCAAGGATTTGTTTGGGTCCAGGGGTTTAAACCCTCCATCAAGCAAATTCTTGAAAAAAATTTGGAGGCCAGAGGACGTGTCTCTCTCCTCGAATGGGAGATTAGTCTCACCCTTCCTCCGATGGCGAAGCTCAATGCAATTTATACCAAAAAATCTATTCATTGCAGCACATACATATATTAAGATGAAAAAGTAAAGCACTCAATAAAATCTACTTTCATTTTATCCACTTTCTAGAAACAAAAGCAAATGGAATTTATATCAGTTCCTTTGTTAGTCTTAATTAAACTTCCAAATACAAAAAACAAGGTATTAAGCAAATCATGTTAAATGTCCAATTTTTCCTCATTCAGCAAAAACAATAGCCCACCCTTAAGGTAATAAGCCCACAGATACTAGGATAGCGTTTGATACATATTGAAGGACAGCACAAACAGAACTGTACAACACAGTGATTGAGTCACAAGTTAGTTGTTTGATAACCAATGTACGGGACTAAAAACTTTGTGCTATCCATGAATATAATAAAGCAAAATACATTATGTATGTGTTGTGCATTGTTTTACACATAATAAAGCTGGGATACTCAAGAGGTAGGGGATATTAGTCTTTTGTTCATTTTGTGCTGTGGGCAAGATTTTGTAACTTAGTTTAGAGGGTAACAAAAATATAGATATTTGTGTTGTCCGTTGAGTTGCTTTTTGTCCGGTACTTGTACTATTTGAACAATCAAACACATACAATCTTTTTGTGATGTGTTGTTCTGTATTTTTTAGCAAATCAAACAGACCCTGGATCATTTACTTTTGCAAATGTGACAGAAGCAATACTACCCAGAAAAAAGAATAATTACAAGCTAACAGAACAGAATTTCAAAAAAGGAAAAGCAACAAATTTAAAAAGTTACGTGTGGCTTAAATAATGAGCAAGTCAAAATTTGTGCAATTAAAAAAGAGAGAGATATTTACCAAAAAAAAAACAGAGAGAGACAAATATAACAATTCTGAACTTACCCATTCAATGGCATTTAGAAGCCGGCGGCACATTCCTTGTCGTCTATACATATAGCGGGTACCAATAAAAGGCATCTCTGCTAGTTGGTTCCCATGGATCCTATGTGATGAATTGAAATACTTTCAGCAGAATAAAAATCTCACTTCGTCCTTCGGTAAAAGAAAAAAAAAAAAAAAAAACTTCACAAATTGTAGTGTTAATGGCTTTTTCTTTTGTTGGGTAGGGGGGATAGTAAAGCTATGCCAAGGGAAATTGCATTTTAACAGAAAACCAAGGACAGAGTTAATGATTATGATATCTTATTTAAGATGAAGGGGAGCCTTAGCACAACAGTTGGTATTTCTCCATGTGACCCAAAGGTCACATGTTCAACTAATCAATTCATATTATCAACTTCTTGCAAATGCAAAGCAGCGGAAGCTTAATAGCACCAAGTTGCCCTTTCTATATCTTATCACAGATGAATAGATGAATAAGTGAACTTCACAAAGGGAATATTTCAAAACACCAAACAAGGTAATTCCTAACAACAGGATGTTAGTGTTACATTATGAACGTTCTGCAACAGTAGACCCAAATATAACAAATAGATGGCTAAGTTGCATGGATACCGGGTACAGGGTACGGAAAACATTCTTAAAGCTAAGGTTCGGGTAGAGCAGATATATTATATATGTTGAGATATATAGTCCCACATTGGTTGTATGAGCAACTAATGTGGAGTTTATAAGGCCTTGGGCACTCCCACCCTTTGAGCTAGCTTTTGGGGTGGTGTATCCCAAGGTTCTTCAAGGTTCTTTACATGGTATCAGAGCCTCGCCGCCCCTCACTTTCTCTTGTGGCATTTCTTAGCACAGGTAGGTTGGGCCTGTTGCATTGTCAACTCTTCAAGCCCAATAGGCTTTCGTGTGAGGGGACGTGTTGAGATATATAGTCCCACATTGGTTGTATGAGCAACTAATGTGAAGTTTATAAGGCTTTGGGCACTCCCACCCTTTGAGCTAGCTTTTGGGGTGGTGTATCCCAAGGTTCTTCAAGGTTCTTTACAATATAGAAATATGAAAACGAAAACAATAAAACAATTAAATCATAACAGAGATATAATTATCATAATCTTCTAATTCAAGTAAGCAAAAATATCTAGCTTCGAAGGAAGAGAAGTAGCCACTTTTTCAATTTAGTAGCAAACAAAATCAATTAGTAACAAAAATTAGTGTTTTATATGGACTAACTTGTATTTGAGTGATAAGTGATTCTTGGGTATACACCAATGAGTATCCAATAAATACCAGTACCGGATATGTACCAGAAACAAATACAGCAACTGTTTAGGAGTACCCATGCATCATAGATTGATGGTTTTAACTCCTGAAGTTCAAATGATTAATAGCAGATTCCGTTCTCGAAAGTCCACCAACTAATCCATTTACAATCATATAAAGAAAGATCATATTGATTACATCTTGGTGAAAATTACCTATATCCTGTTTTTTTTCTACGAAGATGGCAGTTGAAACAAATACGAAAAACCTTAAACCATCCATTTGAAGTCAAATACCAAAGGAAATTAAAAAATCATTGTTCCCCCCCCCCAACAAAATATAGAATAACCATATCTAAACTTCACCCTGCACATATGCTAATTATTGACTGCTTATGAAAGCATTTAAAAGGAAATCTAAAATTTAAGTAGAAATTTACCTGATAGATGCAGCACATATAATCTCATCACCTCTCTCTAGAATTGCAGTAACAAATCCACTATAGTTCAGACGTTTGAAGTTTGACCTGACAAAGATAATAGCATATAATTACAACATATGTATAAGAATAATACCAATCCATCCTAACACAGTAATTAAACTTTAGATTAATGAAACTAGGACATCGTTTATTTGCTTAAATGTGAATGTCAAAACTACGGAAATCATTTTAAATAGAAAAAATATCATATGAAATTTTATGATGAGTGATTGCTGTGGGCATGAGAGAATTTCATGGATCACAAAAAAACAAAGTTATTAAGCATGAGCATTGAAGAGGTCATGCATTCCATAGAAACAATCTTGACACAGATTGAATTGCAGAACACGAATCAAGAGATTTTTTAATGCAAATTATATAGAAAACTGTGGTCTATCACTTCCAGTCACTGGTCAACAACACTAGTTTCCAGAATATTTGAAAACCTAGCTTTTGATTTTCAGTATAGACAGTTAGTATCACCATTGCACATCACAAGTTGTCAGATTAATCTGCAAAGAAATCTGAACTTCAAACCAAAGGGCTATAGCCTTTATGCTTCTAACTTATAAGCCCACTCTTTCAAGAGGACTCCAATGCGTAGGCAGTTATACCACAAAGGAAAATGAATATCTATATATATCCTGAGGGTCTCAGAAAAGATTCCTCATCCCCACTTTATACCCCAAGAAATTCTACTGTGCTCACAAAGGAAAAGCCCATAATCCTAAATTTCACAAGCAGAATCTTATCCTGAGTCCTGACATACACATGGCCACTCTGCCAGCACTTGGAGGTTAAAACTATAATATTATATAAATCTTCCGGTTGATCTTAGCCACTGAAGGAATCTTTGCAAGGGCAAATGCACAATGTGGATAATGGATTTTCAGAAAGGGGAATGCACACTTATTCCACAATTTCCTAATTTTACATTTCCAATGCTTGAGGCATCATATATTTATAGTTTTATACTTATAAAACCTAAAAGTGAGGTTATAATGTTTGCTATAATTTCTACATATAATCCAGGTTATAATTTCAGAAAGGGGAATGCACACTTAATCCACAATTTCCTAATTTTACATTTCCAATGCTTGAGGCATCATATATTTATAGTTTTATACTTGATAAAATCATAAAACCTAAAAGTGAGTTTATAATGTTTGCTATAATTTCTACATATGAAGGCAGCCACTGCCAGACAGCCACCATCTTTACAGAAGTGGTTGTACACATAGGAAATAGAGCACTTTCTAGAAGCATTTGTTGCAGCAGATAGCATGCAATCAATAATATCAAGGGGAAAAAAAACTACTTAAAAATATATGCAAATTTCCTCTCCAGATTAGGGTCCTAGTTATTCCTAATTCCTAAATAAACTAGCATTTCCCACCGTAGTTATCCAGTCACCTCAAAGGGTTTGTTTTCTATTCTAAACTCTCTTGTTTGGGAACCTTAAATGAGAAAACCAGAAGCTCCTCTTCTCCATTCTCTTTGAGACAACAAGCTGGCCTGCTTGTAATATAACATAAAGCCTGCATATTTGTCTTTATCTTTAAGGAAAAACCTTATAAGTAACATAATAACCAAGAGTTTAACATCAGAGTTTTCCCATTGATTGTTTAATGATGTATCCATATTTGAACTAAGTACTTCAAGTACATTAGTACATTACACCTTTCATTAGAAACACATGGTGAAGTAAAATGTTGTATCTACAGAATCAACACAAGAAATTTATTTATGACTCCTATCTTTATCAGTAACCTTTTTTCGTTTTCTTTTCTTTTCTTTCCCCTTTTTTTTGAGAGAGAGAGCAAGAGAAAGAGGAGAGGGTGAATCCAGGCACTTCAACTAAACCATAAATATTTGGCAACATAATCTGAAACTTCATATAAATTATCACGTTACATTCCATATCCATATATCAATGGTTAGTAACATAAGGGGGCAGGACTAGGACTAGCTGAAAAGCTCCAAAATTAATATCCACCTTCATTTACATTTATCATTCAATTCCACAAAACAACCCCCACTGATTTAGTATCACTAGAGTTGTCCCAAACTTCCATTCACAAATCATATGATAGTCGCTTAATTCTTGTACTTTATATCAACTCATAAGTTCCAAAACTTTCAAAGCTCGTATATTAATGTATGTCACCCCAAGAAAACCTATTTTCAAGGAGAAACTATTGGTGCAACTCAACCATGTGGTCCACACCAAGAAAAGTGGTAACGAGGACATTAAAGAAAGAGGGCATGTGATCTTACCCACAATTATACACAATACTGTGGATCAGATTAATCCCGCTTCTATGATCGATATATGGCATGAAGCACTCATCCATTATTGATACAGCAACAGCCAGCTTGGAATTATATTCAACCATATGAGGTTTTATCTGAGAAGCATCAAGGTCAACATCTGATCGCCGAATAAAGGTCCAAGAAAATCCATCTTCAATTTCATGCTTAACCCCAAGAAGCATTTCAAGTCTCTCAGATAACTGGAGGACAAAATAACAAAACAAATAAGTTTGATTATAATGACAGGAAAACGTCTACAGATTGAGCAATAGCATCAACAGGACGCAGCAAACCATTGTAACCACTATAGCAAGTCAAAAGCTAAGCACAAAGCTCCTCGACTAACGAGAGTAGGGGTGAGTACCAGCCTTACCCTTGCATTTATGCAAAGAGGCTGTTTCTCTATTCGAACCTGTAACCTTCCGGTCACAAAGAGCAGCGCAGTCACAAAGACCAACCATACCGCTGCTCCAACATTACCACTACAAAATAACTTAGCATCAACCAAAATACATGAGAAGATCAAGATTCAATGTGAAAAAATAGATCATACCTCTTGACATCTGTCTCCACAAAAGAAGACATCCCTGCAATCATTTGTCTTGTCGCCATTTGCCTCAATACAGGATTTGTGATCTACAAAAGATAAAAAGATGTATTCTTTTCTAGCTGGGAAATAAAGCAACTCGTCCTGAGAAATGAGTATCTAATTAAAAAATGAATTTACATATGCCAAGGACATACATTTTTCCTCACATAAATGGCATGTAAGTAATGTAGACATAGTAAAATCATCATAGCCGTCTGTTTGGTTTGAGCTTCCACTAACCAACCCACAAAATTTGCAACAGCAATAAATGCAGTGCCAGTCACCAGAAGGGAACTTCTGCAAGCAAAAAACAGACGCTTTATTTTCCAGTACAAACATTAAGTTGTCCTATTTTCCATATGCAGTTATATAATGGATACATCGGAAAACTACAGAGTATAAAAATAATAATAAGATTTTCCCATTGCTTCTCATGAAATGTTCCAGAAATTCAGAAGGCATATCCATCACAAGTTTTCAAATAATGAAACACTTATTATCAGCAGGTGATAATTAGGTCCTTCTTAGGTAGTGAACGATCTTAGCTACGAACACTCAATGCCGGATAATAACTGATGGGCAAGCATAGGTTATGCCCAATATAGCCGTCAAAACAAGCTGATACCAGACAGCCTTTATATTTGAAGGGAAAAAAAAAAGGATAACCAAGACGTAAACAGAAAGAAATAAAAAGACAGTGATGTCAACAAAAGCCAATAAAATTTGCACCAAGTTGGCAAAAATTAAAGTCCTTTTACAGTAACGTGATAACAGATACTAATGAAAAGGGTCAAGAAGATAGTTCATAACAATATGAATTATGTATCAATAAGAAAGTCAAATCAAAAGAGTTCTATTACGACTAATTATGTCAAAATAAATTAAAAAAGTCCCTATAACCATGCATCAATATACGTACTTTTATATCCAGGCAGCTTTGATGAAATGTTGATGGGCAACCATCACAACAGATCAGGTCTCCACCATCTCCACAGATACCACATGTATCATCATTTGGATCTTTACCCGCAACATCAACGAAATGAAAACCTTTCCGTGCAAATTCATCTTGTTTATTCCATGAATCTAGCAGGCATTGAAAGAGAGAAGTTCCTTCCTCTATATGTATATTTTTAAGTGGATCAGTGAGTTTGCTTCCTGCATGAGCTTCAAAGTCTGAAATTGTTACGATTTCATTACAGCAGCCACAATGAATGCCATCTCCTGTGATCTTACCAGACAAACATTCCCTTCCGTCTTGCTTATAATGAACCTTCCCATTTTGGAGGATAGTACCCAAATCAATCATCCAGGCAAGCACAGTTCGTTTTCCACTGTATGACACATATCCATCAATTTCTGAATCTATCTCCTCCTCAGCATTGCGAACCAACAGAGCACACCGCTTCTTGTTGTGTGTTTTATGGCGCTTATGATCCCTGAGCAGAACTGGCATCCTGCTAGCTGATGTAAGATCTGTGTTGCCCTCATCAAGAAGTGAACGTTTCCATTTTATTTTCCTTTTCACTGACTTACCCATTCCTGCACCAGAACCTGGTTTTCCTTTTCCCTCTTTGCTATTGACTCCATCAATCGTCTTTCCACCCTTTCCCCCTTTTTGGGTCCATTTATCTTTTCTTTGCTTGACAATTACCCTAGTTAGTATCTTGAAATCCTCTTCTGGTATTGGTGTAAATTTGAAACCTGGCCCGTATACCTTACCTTCACCATCACCAGCTTCATAATGCCTTTTAAGCCTATTGTAGGCCAAGGTGATTGACCAGTGTGTCTTTCCATCAAGACTAACATACACTGCATCATTGTACACTCTGCCATTCCTCGGTCTATACTCAACTGTCCAGCCTGCAGCAGAGAGCCGTTCCATTATTTGATCCCTCACTAACTGCCTTAATTTACTCCTTACATTACTCTTTACTTCACTCTTTACTTTACTCTTTCCACTTTTATCTACAGCAAGTGCTTTCGATATATTTGATCCAAATGGTGAGGCCACCCCATTGTTCTCAGTTTTCTTCTTGACAGGAGAACATCCCTTCTTTTCTAACTCATTCCCAGAAGTTCTCCTTGAGTTCGTATCTTCAATTGCATTCCCATTTGCACCATCTTTCATAGTTAAACCTTTTTGACGGTCCACCTTTCCTTTTCTATTATGCGCCACTTTTAGGAGATGGTTTTGTCTGCCAACCTTAAGGGGTGGTCTTCCACGTTTACCCTCAAGGGGCGGTCTTCCACGTTTACCCTCAAGGGGCGGTCTTCCACGCTTACATGGCAACCAATCAACTAATTGATCTTCCTCTTTCAACTCTATTTTGCGAGGCCTCCCACGCTTCCGTTTCAAATTCTTCTTGCCATTCCTTTCCTTCTTCACCCCAACCCTTTCATTCTCACAACCCTCGGTAACTAATTCATCAACTTCTTCATATTCCGTCTTAACTTCTACCCTCTCAAACCTATCTTGTCCTCTATTATTTCCGGAAATGACACCACCATTCTCTACGTTAAAACCTTTTTTAGAATCACCCCTCTTCGACCTTGAGCGCAATACCCGACCACCAATCAACACTCCATCATTTGACCCTTGTTCCTTCTTCTCCTCCATGTCAACATCAGCTTCTAAAACGTTAGCCACACCACTAAAAGTACTCCTATCTTTCCCATTCTCGGCTAAGTCAACATTTCCACTCGTACTCACATCCAAATCCAAGCCACATTCTTCTTTTACTGCATGTTCAACAGCGTCCTTCTTCTCAATCGTCAAGTCAGGTGCCCCTAAACCCTCGCCACCCAAATCAAAAGCTTCATTCTTCACATCACCGCTTTCGTTGTGAACAACTCCCCCGCCACCAGAAACCTTCCCCGATCGAGTCCGAGATCTCAACCCCTCTCTCATTTCTCACGGAACCCTAATTTTACAAACACCGTACAGCTGGAGTAAACTGAAAGAAAAACCAAACGCACAAAACACCCATGCAATTTCTAACCCGAATGCTTAGAGGTGCAGTGGAGATGAAGCAAACTCCCCAACGAGATTTAAATGCAACTCGGTTTCTCGAAATCAGAGTCGTGACAAAAACGCAAGTCGCTGAAGGAAAATCGAAGAGAAGAATCAGATCAACATCAAACGCAAAAAAGGGATGGCAAAAATCTCGTACCTCACCAATGTACAAGAAATTGCAGGGAATTATACGAAACCTAGCACAGCATGCGATGAATCAGTTGGTTCCCTAAAAGTATAAGGGACATGGCGTCCCAAGGTGGTTTTCGAATTCGAGGTTTTAGAGCGAGAAAGAGACAAAATAGTAATAGAGAGAGAGAGAGAGAGAGAGACAGAGAGAAGGGGTTTAGAGAGTGGGAGAGGAGGAGACCCAATACAAATACAATACGCAGAGCGTGCTCGGACGTTTTAATTTTTTATGGGTAAACTTATTAATAAGAGATTCGTACAATAAATACCCATTTAATTTTTAATATAGATATTTAAGATTTTTTGGTGGTATTATATACTTTTAGTAATTTTTTTAACATTGTCTCAGTTAAAAAAGAGAGGCATTTATTATTTAAACATGTAATATTTTTTATATAATTGAAAACTAATAAGGTAAGTTATCAAAGGATACAAATTAATGAATTATTTTTATATTTTTATTTATATATTGCTAAATGAAAGATAAAAATAACTTAAAGATTTGATGTGACACGATTAGATATGATGTAAGAAGATAATGAATTATATTTTATTTTTGTTTGGAAATAGAAACGTGTCCTTGGTTTCAATTTTTCCATTTTTTGTGCTGGCATGCATTGAGTTTATCTATGTAATTTACGATTCTAATGTGTTAATTAATATAATCATATCATTTAAGATAATCATAATTATATATGGATGAGTTAGTGGTGATAAGAGAGAAGAAAAAAAATATAAAAATAAAAAGTTACGTAATTATCGTAATTAATTTAATTATCAGTGAGTAAGATCCTCTCACATAACATGTTAAGAAATCCATTTCCGTAACTTACTAGTTACCACGGCAAAGCAAGGTTAAGGAAGGAGACAGAATTGGTAGACGTGTTTCCTGTTTTCCTCCATCAGCCTATTGTACAACAAACCCGAAACTTTTCCCTATTTTGCGGCCCAAAGCAGGAGTGGGTGTAACTGTGTACTGTGTTCAAGAACCTTCTTGCTTCTCTTTCCGACAATGGCATAATCAATTCCTGATTTCTGTTTTTTTGTAATGAACAATCTTACTCATGATTTTATTTTTTTAAGTAATCTCGTATATTTTTATATATATATAAGAGATAAGATGAGATTTATCTCTTACCAAAACATTAACTCTATAATCTCATGCTGATACGAAGATTTGGGTTTTGAATGATGAATCATTTTTAATTAACCTTCCATACATTATTATAACTGGGATTTCTTTCTCCTTTTCTTTAATGAACGCGTTTTGATTATAAGAATTCAACAAAATAAAAAAAAAATTGAGTAATGAGATTTGTAAATATCCTCGTAAATATTTCTTAAAACATTGACGTGTCATGAATTTAAAAATAGATAATTTCTCATCTTGCTAAATTGTTTACTTACCGTAATAAAAATTAATAATGAATATAAAGAAATACATGATATAAATTTTGTGCTATAAATTTTAAAATGAAAGAAGCTTATATAAAAATGTAAAGATTTCTTCTAAGAGAAATTAGAACAGTCACAAATTTTATTTATGAATCCATTTGAGAGGTAATAGGATTTACTTTAGGGCACAACCCTACTTAACACTTAAATATAAAAAAAAATAAAGTGGAAAGAGATGAAACCCTAGAAACATTAGGCCTTCAGGGTGCAGAACATCGTTCACAAACACAATTACAAACTGCTGCCTCCAGAAAAGACAGTTGGTCATAAATATCCTTGTTGGGTCTCAATGCCTTATCCGCCATTTTATTCTCTCTATCCAATAATTCATGAATCGAAAGGGTTCGGTTTGCAAACTGGGCTAGGCAATGAGAGAAAGGCCCATTGCAAAAGTAAAACCATGTGCCTAGGGCTTTTCTTATTATTATTTGAACCGGCCCGTTTACTTGCTGGCTTCGAAATTATTTTGTCTTATTATTGGATTTTCTTATTCTGGATTTAAAGTTTTCGTGCGTAAGATAAAATTATCTTAGCACAGGGACTGAGTGGTAGGAGAGGACCTCGGTTCAAATCCCACCAACACCATCTGGGGAGGAGCATAAGTACCGTAATCTTTGGACTCGCACCCGAACTCTGTATTAGTCTCATAGGCAGCTCAAAGAGTTGAACCCGTGTTCTGATTCGCCTCAAAGAAGTAATCAGGATCAGTTACCAAAAAAAAAAAATTATCTTATATATATATATGTGGGGCTAAATGAAGAGAAGAAAAAGGAAAATTAAGCTCCACACACTTTTACGTGTATATATAAAAAATAATTTTATACAAAACTTTAAATCCTTCTTTTATTTTTTGTGTAAAAACATTTAAGTGGAGTTAGTGGTATCCCCCTAGGGTTAAAGAACACCTCCCAATTTTTTTGAAAATTTTCTAAAGAAATTACGTACCACTCGTTAACAAAGTCGTTATAGAAATGAAACCCTTCTTTTATTATATATCACGTCATTACAAGAGCTAACTTGCATAAACAATAACTATTTGAAAAGTCAACTTTTTTTTATTGATCTAATAAGTGATAACATATTTCTGAAAAATAAGAATTGAAAAGTTAACTCTACTATGAAGCATGAACCACTCGGCTCGATTCTTTCAAACATGGCTGGCTGCAGTACAAAGTACAAACATATGAATATATAAATGAAGGGACTCATGTGCTTTTTGGCCATCCGTAAAAGAAAATACCAGTCCTTAGCAGTACAGACATATGCATTTGTTACTATAATTTATTTGCAAATTGTCGCATTCTTCCCTTGGGGAGTTAAAACTATATTCTCCCACTCGTAAGCCTAGAATCTTCATTTCCTTTGCCAGGACTAAATTCTATACATGTTCCATGGAACATACTAGTAAAAAACCAGGTGAAGGTCACATATAATATAATGTATATATGCACACGAAAGGAAACTATATCAGTAATTTTTTTTTCCTGATACTTGTAATTAATGTTAAGGTAAATGAGACTTGGGACTCTAAGCATTTATTCACTTTGATGGCAAAGAAGCAGAGGCCGCGCCTGATTCAACCAATATTGACCAGAGGATATGCACATCTTCGCATGGACAGGACTTCACATCTTTGTAAAGTATGTATATCCCTCTACCTGTTGCACAATAACCGAAAATTAATATAGAGTTGAAACTATCTCATCATGTTGATGAACAATTGAACTTAGAATGTTGACAGAAGATGAATTACCTACGAAGCAAAGACAATCTAAATGCAAATTTACACAATAGCTGATTGTAGGAATGATATTAAGAGCTTATAAAGAAGAACAAAATGAAGACATATTGCATAATAAAGATAGAATTATGTAGTAAAGGGAATGGAAGTTAAAATGCAAGTTTACGCTTTATGTGGCTTGAGTGAAGACGATCCCTGAGCTTCTTCAGTGGGCAGAGGAGGGACTGAAGCCATCCCATTTGGTGAAGAACTATTTTTGGTTCATGGTAGGTGAAAGGTGAAGGGAAATGGAGACAAATTTAAATGGTATGAGAAGAGTGACTTGCATGGCACCCTTTCTTGTGTGATATTCTCGAAATTCCTTTTCAGTGCAATCATGCAAGAAAAACATGTCCACTTGGTATCATGTCTTTGTCACACACATACTATCTCCTAAAGGGAGGATCTAAACCCAGAAGGCCAAGAATGCAGAAAGTGGAAAGTAAACCCTTCATCAGGGCATTCACACTTCAAAATTTTATGCGTACATAAAAAAAATTGTATGTGAAGCCAATGGTTCTACAATATTCTATACCTAGTTAATGTCATTTGGTGGGTTTTCTTCATGTTTTATCTATATTTATTGGTCAGTTGAAATGTATGTATCTTCTGGACGATGTAATTGTATACAAAAAACAGTGTAGACCTCCAAATCCATGCGTTCAACGTCACAAACTTTTGATGTTTATTCTTTATCTTGAATATTTTTCTCTTCTATGCAAATGATAACAAGTAGAGTAAACAGTTTCCAGTGAATAATCAAACAAATAAAAGGGGATAAACAAAAAAATAGATGTTTTGTGGGGTTGTTCTAGCTTAGCACTATGTTAAAAACTTGATGGGAAGAACTGTGATAGACTTGTGATTCTATCCGAGTCGGTTGAATTAGTTGATTAATTGATAAATTGAAAAATAAAATAAAAAAAATTGGCATATTCAGCGAAGGCTTACTTAAATCCACTGAAGTTCCATATGCAGTTATGCACCATAACTTAATCCGTACCTCAAATATGATATTGGCTAATAGTTTAGAGATTTCTAGATGAAAATGTGCAGTTTATATGTCAAAGTTAACCCACAATGAGAAGGAAGCACTCTTAGCAAGACTTTCTACTTTCTACAAAGTAAAAACCCTTTCCCATTTTCCTTTTTATTAATTGGTTTTAGTGAAATGAGAGGTCACACTTATATGATGCAAGTTTTTTTCAAAGATAAAAAATAAAAAATAAATTATTATCGCTATCTTAGGAAGGAAAAACTATTGTCGTGTGACTTAGATGCAAAGACATATAGTAAAACATATAAAACGTGATAAAATAGCTAGGGTGGTTGTAAAGTTATATTTTTTAGGTGCCTGACTGGTGACTTGGCTCCGGGTTCAACATGAAGCTACTTGTTGGTACTCACGGCAAGTGCACTGATCGTACAAGTAATATATAATTAAGTAAGAGATCGTTCCCACGAGGATTACGGTTCAAGCACTAATTCACTATCGCAAACTTAGTTGGACAATCGAAAGTGTATTTGGAAACAGGATTTGAATTGCAAAATTAAAATATTAAATATTAAGCTAATTACTTGCAAGAATTAAAGACAAGAAATTAAAGATGTGATTTAACTAATAAAATAAAAACGTAGCTAGGGGTTCGATTTCCTTTAATCTCCTTATTATGATTCGAAGTCCTTCTTTACGTTAACCGTCCTTAATATCAATCTAACCAATTCTTTCGCGTGTTATTAGAGCTCAATCCCTTGTTACCCTAAAACCTTTACAAACTTGAAAGAACCCTAGTTCCCCGGTTATTCCCCAAGAATGCAAGCATTAAGTTCAAGAATCTTAAGGTTACGCAAATTCTATGTCTATCCCTAGAATCATAGCGTTTACGATGAAGTTATCAGATATGGATCACACATCAACATCCCTATTGTCATGCATTTACCGATGATCATTATATAAGATTCAAGCCTATATAAAGCATTAAAAACAGATAACTTCATTCATGATAAAAAGGAAAATTAACGTACGAATTATTCAAAGCATAATAAATCGACTAAAATCCATCTAACCCTAACTACTTAAAGAACTAGCCGGACATGGCAAAATCAAGAACAAAAGAAAATAGAAAAGCTCCCCCAAACTCCATAGGTGATTGGTGGATCTCCAAACTCTCCAGTGAACATTTGACGTTGATCCGTCTCCGCCGCTCACGAACATGAATCTGATGTTTCTCCGCGTTCCCTCCGCCTCCAAGCACCCAAGAGTTGTTTTGCAATCTAAAAGTTATGTATTTCTGGTCCCCAATGGTGTTTTTATTGGCCAAGAGTTTGTATCCTAGTAGAAAACTCGAATGGGCCTAAGTTGGATCTGTCTGGGCGCTTAAGCCTGTTGTAGCGCGCTTAAGCGCCCTAGGACAGTGAATTCTGATTCGCGTTGCGCGCTGAAGCGCTCTGAAGGGCGCTTAAGCGCGCTCCTCGCGACAACTTTTTCTTCTTGTGGCGCGCTTAAGCCCTGAGTTGAGGGCTTAAGCGCCCAGAGGCAGTA